>NC_046666.1:62927995-62929451 GCF_010883055.1 Belonocnema kinseyi | reverse complement strand
GGGGGGGCTACGGCTAGCTACGGCCCTGATGCATTTCATTATAAATTTATAAATTTAATTAAATATTGATCTTTTTCAATTTAAAATTCATTCATTTATTTGAAAATTCGTCTTTCCGATTAGAAAATTAATTTCTTTTGGTAGAAATTTCACCATCTCTGGTTTAAATATCAATTATTGCAGTTTTGATTGAGAATTCATTTTTTTAAGTTAAAAAATCAAATATTTAATTCAAAATTCCACTGTCTTGTTGAAGATTCAATTATTTTTTAAATTGAATATTCAACAGTTTGGTTTTAAATTAAACTAATTTGTGAAACATTTTATGATTTGGTTTTATTTTTCTGTTAAAATATAAACTATTATATTTTTAATTGAGCTTTCCTTTTTTTAAATTAAAATGTTCAGGTTGAAAATTTATCTGCTTTTTTCCAATTTTAAAGTTTTTTTTAGGTTTCGACTATTTAGTAAAAAATTGATCTCTTCAAGTAGAAGATTCCAAGATTTAATTCAAAATTCAACTATTTTGTTGAATATTTAATCATTTAGTTAAAAATTCAAGTCTTACTAAAAATTAATATTTTTTGTTTGAAACTTTAACTGATTTGTTGAACATTTTAGTCTAGTTGGACAGAATGTTCGACCTTTTGGATTGATAATTTATTTATTTTTTTTTTTTTGAAAATTCAACTTGTCTTCTAAAAAATTAAATGCTGTTTTAAGTTTCAAAACTTGTCATTTTTTATCAAGGAAATTTTTAGGAAACTTAAGAAAATGTTAGAAAATTAAATTCCAAAGTGAAATTGGTACTGTAATGCAAGAGTATGCAACTAGAAAAAAATAGTGCAATAATAAATAGTTTTTTAAAAAGTGTAAAAAAAATTTTCATTTGAGTTACTGTGAATCCTGATTACATTTTCAAATTTGGCGCCAATTTCATGGCTATGACTGGTTTCTGGTTATGCTGAAAACCTGTAACAAGCTGAAATCCACCTTCTGCTGGCTCGTTGTCTGATTGGTGGGTTCAGTATGGATTGTGAACCATTTATATGGAGCCGGGAAAATATCTAATTTGATAAAAATAAATCATGAAACATTTAATTGCAGTAATAAAAGTCATATATGTATTTTTCAATCAAGTTAGGCTACGTCCGGATTAACAAAATGCAAAAGATTTAAAGGATATTAACCCCGAGTCAGGTCGACGAGTACCTACTCTAAGGGAATCAAGAGTTTTTCTGTTCTCATTCTCTCGTTAAAACTCCCTCTTCGCTCGCACTACTCTTTTCCCTTTTTCACTCACACATGCATCTTTTTACTCTTTCACCCAATCATAGCACATCATTAACATACATAACATGCGTCATTCCCACTCTTTTTAATGATTCACAAATCGAACCCCTCTAGTTCTCCATGGTTGTGCCGTGTTTGAACTCACCATCTCAATATCAATTCT
>NC_046666.1:62910788-62927895 GCF_010883055.1 Belonocnema kinseyi | reverse complement strand
CTAATTTTTTTATGTATTTTTCAAATTTGTATATTTCCTTTTTCCCGCGATTTTCTCTTGCCATCTAGTGACGAAAGAGCGAGCCTATAGTCGCTCGTAACAACTCCAAAGACGGAGTGACGCTCTATTACTGTATATTTTTTACGAAATGATAAATATGGCAAAATAAAGACAGTTGCATATAAATGAATAAAGATTAAGTAAGTTATCAATATAAAAGCCTTCAAATTTATGTATAAGATATAAAAGTAGTATTGGTGACCAAAAAGTGAATGAAAATAAGCATTTAAAAAAAAGTGCGTTGAGTGTATTTAGTTTTAATTTTGGACGAAATTATGCCTAGAGAATGTATTTTCATGGTGTAATTATTACAAAAACTCGAAAGTTTTATATAATGCATAAGTATTATAGCATATTTATAAGTATTTAACAAGTTTTAACAGATGTGGCTCCTAACATAACCTATAAAATCCACAACGTTGTTTACAAACAACAAAACTTATGACAGAAGATTTTTAATTGGTATTAGGGTCGATAATATTTAATTTTGCTCTGCAAATTCCAATAAAAAAATCTTTATAGTCATGATACTTGGGTCAATTAATAACGATATCTTTCGAAAAAAACAACAAAAATGTCATCTAACAACAAAATTATGATTTTTTATTCAATTTAATTAAAATCAAGTAATGAAAATATCACTGGAACCTTCATATCAAATAAATTGCTTAAATTTTTATTAACATTCTTATAAATAAAGAATTGCTCCTTTATTCCCTGTCTCTGATTTTTCGATTGAATGTGAATTCATCTACTTCGGTTAAAAATTCTAGTACTTATACATTATTGAAAATTAATTTTTTGGGTTGAAGATTCATATCATCGCTAGAATTTTTTTTCATAAAAATGTATCTTCTTTGGTTAGCTTCAACTATGTTGTCGAAAATTTCATTCTTTTATTGGAAAATTCGTCTTTCTTAGTAGAACATCAATCTTTTTGAATATTCAACTACTATTTAGTTGAATGTTGAACACATTTGCAGAAAGTTCGTCTTTTTGTCTGGGAAATTTAACAATTTGGTAATAAATGTAACTATTTGGTTAAAAATTCATCTATTTGCTTAAAAATTAACTGCTTTAATTCAAAATTCAACCTTTTGTTGAAAAATCGTGTAGTTTTCTGATAGTATTCGTCTTTCTTAGTAGAAAATTGTTGAAGATTCATAATTTCAGTTGAAAATTCACCTAGTTGGTTGAAAATTCCTATTTTTTGTTAAAAAATCAACAATTTGATAGGAATTAAACTATTTAGTTTCAAATTCCTATTTTTGGTTAAAAATTCAACTATTTGGTTGAAAATTCGACTGTTATAGTTAAAACTTCAACGTTTTGTTGAAAATCCATGGAGATTGTTGATAATAAATCGTTTTTCTTGGTAGAAATTTAATCTTCTTGATAAAACAGTCATGATTATTTCAAAATTCAATTATATGGTTGAATGTTGAACTATTTTGTTAAAAATTAATTTTTTTATTGAAGATTCATGATTTTAGTCATTTTTACTCCATTTTTGGTTAAAAATTCATATTTTTAATTGAAAATTCAGTGATCTTTCTAATTTTTAACCTTTCGTAGTTGAAAATTCGT
Organism: Belonocnema kinseyi; assembly: GCF_010883055.1. Lineage (NCBI taxonomy): Eukaryota > Metazoa > Arthropoda > Insecta > Hymenoptera > Cynipidae > Belonocnema > Belonocnema kinseyi. Next base: position 62,926,248 of record NC_046666.1, on the reverse strand, counting down.
ATATATTACTGAAATTTTGTCTTTTTGGTAGAAAATTAATCTTCTTGTCTTAATATTCATACATTTTGCTTAAAGTTCCAACTTTTTGAAGGAAAATTGATCTATTTTGTTTGAAGATACAACTATTTTTTGAAAATCCGTCTTTTTTGTTGAATTTAACTGTTTTTTTATTTCAAATAATTTTTTATTTGTTAAGGATTCATAATTTTAATTGAAAATACAAATATTTGGTTGTAAATATACTTTTTTGTTGAAAATTCTGCAATTTAGTAGAAAATGAAGCTATTTTGATTTAAAATTCAAATCCTGAGTTAAAAATTGGCTTTTTGGCTTCAAGATTAAACAATTTTCTTAAATTGAAATATTTTGTTAAAAATCGTGTTTTTTGGTAAAATATTAATCTTCTTGGTGAACAATTCACTTGTTTTTAGGATTCAATTATTTGGTTAAAAATTTGAGAATTTCATTTTTGGTTGAAAAATTATATTATTCATTTGAGAATTCATCTTTCTTGATTGGAAATTAACTATTTTTTTAAATTGATGTACCTGAAGTTCCGAATGTTCAAATAAACGAAATATTTTCCCACGTTTCTATTTTACCCATAAATATTATTTCAACTATAATTAAAAATATGCATCATAATCATGTTTCAATAATTAATTATTTCCAATATAAACAAACATTTTTGCACTTTTTTTAGTTTACAAAGTCATCAGTACAAAATTTCGTTCATTTGAACGTTCAGAACTTTAAACACATGAAATTATGTCGTTTTGTGTAGAAAAAGAATCTTTTGGTGTTGAAAATTTATCTGTTTCATTGAAAGTTTAACCATTTTGTTGCAAATTCGTCTTGTTTTGCTTGAAAACGTAACTATTCAGTCCATAATGAAACTGTTGGGCTCAAAATTAATTTTTTTGTTTTGAAAATTGGTCTTTCTTGGGGGAAAAATAATTTCTTTTGGCAGAAATTATAAATAATTATTTGAGTTCTTTACGGCGAATTTTTAGTTTTTGAATGTACACGAATTACATTTAATTGCATATTCTTTTAGATAAAAATGCCTACCACTTGTGCAGTTGAAGGTTGTACCAAGCAACACGATAAAAACAATCGAGAGATTAGTTTATTCTCCTTTCCAAAAGAGGAGTATTACATCAAAGAATGGCAAAAAGTCTGCAAAAATAAAAATATCAACCCAAAACATGGTAAGTTAAAATTTAAGAAATTATATTAAGAATAAATCAAAATTTGTATTATTTTTTACCGTTCAACATTTCAATTGAAATACGATTTCTTAAATTTATCCTTACAAATTTAAAAAAAAAGAGGGAAGAAAGAAAAGCAAGCTGATTCCGGTGCTAGATTTTTTGTAAATATTTTTTTACTTTTTTCAATATTTTTCCGAGTTAGAAAAAAAAAGAAGAAAAGGGGTTTAGAAGTTGCTTTCTTTTTCTTACCTTTTTTTGTTGTTATTTTTTTGACTTAAATAAAGCCATCGAAGATTGTGTGGTCCAAAATTGATCTTTAGTTTCTTGTTTTGTTTTCTCCGAGAATTCCGTAGTCTTGGTTTTTTTTTTAAATTTTCAGAATTTCTTATTTCAATATGGTATATATCCTGATTAGCTTTTGTATGAAAGCAAATTGTTCCGTTTATCACATATATTTTAAAGTTTTAAATTTAATCCGCTGTTAACTTTTAATTTATTTACAGCTTCTTGTTTCTGAAAAATTTTTTAAATAATTAATTTAATTCTTTAATAACAAGAAGTTCATAATTCGAATTTTTGAGTGCACGCCCGATATTTAGATTTCAAAGACTTCGCAAATTTTCAAAATATTTTATAAGATATCTTTGGGTTTTCAAAAGATTAATAAAATGTCAAAGTTTCCAAAGTATTTCGAAATATTCCGAGGGATTTCAAAAAAATATATTGGAATTTACCAAAAAATTTCACGGCATTAAAATTAAATGTTTCTAACTCTAGAAACTAACAATTTTATCATTCGAAGTTATAAAAACTGAACTGAGAACTAAAGCACAAATGGAACTTATTTAAGTTTTAAACATTTAAAATTTAAGCTTAATTTTTTCATTTAATGACAATAATTTACGTATAAAATGGAAAATTTAAACAGTTTAAATTAAATGTGGTTATACTGCAAAATTAAAATGATTAATTTTCTATGCTCTAAATTTAAAAATGCATCAACAATTTTGTAAATTTTCAAAATTATATCAATTGAAACAATTGTAAACTGCCTACTTTTTAAATTGGAAGTTACATTATTATTATTATTTTAATTTTAACTCATTACAAATTAATAATTGTTCAATTCTTATTTATAATTCAAATTTTTTGTTTTCAAATATTTTAAAATACTTTCTTCAAATAATGTTTCCAAAATAAAACATTATTTTTCCAGGAATCTTAAGAAAACTTTTTTAACATTTTGGAACCTTTTAAATTCCTTAAAATTATTGCAAATTTACATTTGAACACAAACTTTGGAATCTCTTCTATTTTCAAATCGTTTTGGGAATTTTGTTAAAATTTTCTAAATATCTTTTATGTGATACGATTTTTTTCTATTTTTTGTTTAAATCCTATACAATAAAACAATTTTTTTCACATTTTTAGAAATATTTACACATTTTTAAACTATTCTCTTGAAAGAATTTTTTTCATTATCTTCAAAACTTTTTCAGTGAATAAAGAAAAAAAATTTCATCCAAAATGAAAAAAAAATCCAGTGAAGAGAAATTATATTTCACTGTGATTCAAATAAAAAAAATTCGAACTCTAAAACTGAAAGAAAAGTAAATCAATGAATTTTTAAACGTTCAAAAGTGTATAATTTTAAACAATTATAAGTTAGAAATATTATAAATTGAATGATTGGCAGTTTTTTTCAGCTGAATTTTTTAAAATTTGAAGTTAAATTATTTTTAGTTCTTTTAAATCAACAATTGTTTAATTTTTATTTATATATAAAAATTCAACACTTTTACTAAAAAATAAAAAATTTTGAAATTGGAACCATTAATATTGTATATCAAAACTCTGAAATTTTAACAATTCAAGGCTACTTCAAACAATTCAGTTTTAAATTGATTACTTTTTAATATTTTATTACTAATTGATCATTTTGAATGAACATTCAAATATTGCTAAACATTAAAAATTGTTCTTTTTTTCAATATAATAATTTAAAGTGGAATGTATTAAATCCGAAATATTTCACCCCAAAACAATATTTGAATAGGATTTGAAATTGTATAAAAGCATTTAATCACGAATCTATTTATTCTAAATATAAAAAAATTAATAATAATTAAATTACATTTACAGTTAATCAACCTAAAACATCTATTATCAAAAATCTTTAAATCAAACTGCTTTTAATTTGAATGAAGGCCTAAAGTGGAAAATTTTTTAAATAAAATATTTAAGAATTAAGTATTGTAAACTGAATGATTTTATGATTGAAAAAGTTAAGAATGTATTTATAAATAAAATCGCTAAAAATATGTTCCAGCCAGAATATGTTCAATCCACTTTCGGCCTAACAGTTACAAAGAAAAGTCATATGCTGAGCTTATATTGAACACAACATCAAAATGCACAAGGAAACTTCGCAAAGATGCCATCCCAACGGAAAACCTCGTCAGTACCCCTAAAAACACAGCTTTTGATTCCGAATTAAATACTCCTTCTATAATAGAAAAGAGGAAAAATTATACATTTGCAAACGGTTCTATGGCAACTGTATATTTTGGTACAAAAAACTCAACCACGACAAGAAAGCATCTCGCTGATGCGATGCCACCAAAAAATCTCCAGAAACCCCTTAAAAATAGAACCGTTAAGGTTAAAATAAATACTGAATCTTCAACAGAAGGCACGGAAGCAACGAAAATTGATATTGATGCCATACCAATAGAAGACTCAAAAAATTTAATATTTGCGGAAATTCCTACAGCAGAAAATCTCATGGGAGCGTTTGAAAACACAACCTTTAATCCCGAAATAAATATTAAATCTGAAAGAGAAGACACAGAAACAACGGAAATTGATATTGATGTCACCCCATCAGAAAATTTCTTTGTAAAGCTTGAGAACACAGACTTTAATTTCGAAATAAATACAGGCTCTGCAACAGAAGACACGATAAATTATACATTTGCAAACGGTTCAACGGCAATTGGAAGTTTTGCGACAGAAGACACAGCCACGCCAAGAAAGCCTCGAATTCATGCGATCCCGACAAAAAATCTCTTGAAAACGCTTGAAAACATAGATATTAAGACCGAAATAAACGCTGAATCTGCAACAGAAGGCACGGAAACAACAAAAATTGAAATTGATGCCATACCAACAGAAGGCTCCAAAAATTTAATATATGCGGAAATTAATAGAGCTGAAAATGTCATGGGAGCTTTTGAAAATACAACTTTCAAGACCGAAACAAATACTGAATTTGCAACAGAAAGCACAGAAATAACAAAAACATTTGCAGAGAATTCTACAGGTACAATATCTGCATCAGAACGCACCGGAAATAATGAATCACAGGATGTATTAAATACTATAGATTCTAAAATTGAAGCCCTTGAAGCCTTAATATCTCAACCTCTATCGAAAGAAGATAGAGAAAAACATACAGAACGTCAAACAGAGTTTGAGTGGCGAATTTTGAAAGAAATAAATAAGTTGCAAAAAGAAAAATTGGTAGAGAGTAACAGGATAATCAAGGAACTGAAAGATCAAACTGAAATGTATCGTTCGCTATGGCTTGAAACTAAGAGAAGTGAGGCTTTCTGGAAAAAACAATGTCAGATGCATCAAATGAGAGCGGAGTATGCAGAATCCAAGTTGAATATCGTTTCCACGGAGAGTGATGCAATTTTAAATGGACTGAAAAAAATATTTAATTCTGCACAAATAAAAGTGTTACTGAATCCCGAAAAGCGAGCTAGGCGGAACCGCGAGAATATTGCAGGTATCGTTTCAACACGATCTCTTAGTTCGAAAATTAAACTTTATCTGAGAAAAGTATTTAAAATTCCGTTGCCTGGACTTCCGTCGTTGAGACGCTGGATCAATAGATGCGATGTAGAGCCAGGCGTATTGAAAAGCATTTTAAAAATTATTGAGAAGAAGGGTAACAAATTAAATAAATCAGATAAAATAACAGTTATAACAAATTATAAAAAATTTCGAAACCTCAAAAGGGTTCACTTTTTTTGATCGGGTTTTTTTTCTACTTTGTTATCCGCTTTGATAATCAAAAGTAAAGAATAGCAATATACGCGTGTATATTTTATTACTTTTCACTCTAATTAGACTGTTAGTCCTTCAATTAAAAATTTGAAACATATTAATATTATCTGCGATAATGCCATATATATTATAAATTTAAATAATAATTCAATAACATTTCCTGTACCTACTTTTAAGTTTAAATTATATATAATATATATATATTTTTTTATTTATGAGTTGTAAATATAAATTATTCAAACTTCAATAATTTCAAATTATTTCAGAGTTTAATAATTGAACTAATTTCATCAAAACGAACTATCAGTTTAGAATTCTTAGTATTGTAATTTTGTAAGTTTGGAAGCTTTCAAATAAAAAGTTTTCAATTTTGATGGTGGTGACTTTAAAAAAAGAAGAGATTTTAAGTAATTCTCATTTGAAGATAGTCTATATTTTAGGCTAATTAGAAATTGATTACACTTTTAAGGCTACTGCTTTGAAATTGTACATTATTCAATTTGATTATTAAATTATCAGATTCTCTTTTTTCTTGGTGAAATACAAAATTAAAAATACAACAAATTTGCATTTCATATTTTTCTATATCTAAAATAATATAAAAGAAAAAGCCAGGACAAAATTGGTTGTAATTGTCGAGAATTAATATTTGAAATGATGAATATTTAACTACTGTACTAAAAATGTTACATTTGATTTTGTAGAAATTGTTGAAGTAAGTTGTTGGCTTTAGGGTCAAGTGAATTGAAACTAATTAAGTTATTTCAAACGTTTCGGCACACAATGGTGGACCTTGTCAGTGAGTTTTGTTAAATCTATGAAAAGTACACAATATCCTTTAGGTACGCAGTTTTACAATTGGATGCATTATTTTTCGATTAAGTTCATAGTGTCGAACTAATAAAAATGGAAAATTCCTTAGTTTTAAATTTTTATTTTGTTTAATTTTATGTAGAACTATTGATAAATCTTGCAGTAATCTTAAAACATTTTTAACAAAGTACAATTGATGAAAACAATTCCAATTTAGTCGAAACAGTTTCGTCATTAATTTTTTATTTAATGAAAAAATTTGCAATCGAAAAAAGTTATTTGCAAATTATTTGTTCAGTGACGTATATGTAATTAAATTTAATTATTCAATTTTTTCCCCTTTTTTGTTATTTTTCAAATAATCTGTACGAAATATATTATAAATTGTACGAAACCTTATAGAGTTGTAGATTGTTGTCTAGTAGGCAAATATAATTTAAATAAATTTTATACTTAAATACATTTTCGCAGTGATAAGAATAATGTCAAGAAACATTGCATTAAAAAATTATTAGTTCAAATAATTTTTTTCTTAATTTCTCGTATATAAATTTTGCTTTGAAAAAGTTTTATGTTTCCGAAACTGGTTCAATTTTAAAAGTGGAATCATTTCAACAATGTAAAGGTAGTGAAAACAAAATTTTCCAAAGAAAGATTGTAGTTGCATAATAATTATTGGATTTTTTGTATGTATTTAATTAAAATTTACTGAATTTCTTTTTTCTTCTTAATTTATATAATTAAAGGTCTTGCCTGTAAAAATACATTTTTTTAAATTTAATGTATATAAAATGTAATTTCATTGGAAATTATCAAAATTGTTGTAGTTGGCAATAATGTTTAGGTATTCTTCAAAGTACGCGTTATTCTTCAAATATTGTATTGTGACATAATTTGGAGAAAAAAACAAATATTGACATTAGGTTACAGTTCATACATACCAAAAACAGATTAATTTTCAAGCAAAAAGGTGCACTTTTAATAAAAAAAAAAAAAAAAGAATTAAATTTATACCAAAAAGACTAATCTTCAACAAAATGCATAATTTTTCTACCAAATAGTTGAATTTTTAACTAATAAAGATTAGCCTTCCACCGAAAATTACATAGTTGAATTTTTCAAATAAAAGAGGTGGGTTTCAAACCAAATAGATTAAACCTTCATTTTCTACGAAAGAAGATCCATTAACTAAATACATGAATTTTCAATAAAAAAATTAAATTGATAAATTTGGAGTTAAAACGATTAATTTTCAACAACATAAAATAGTGTTAAACAGAATAGTTTAATATTCAAACAAAGAAATTAATTTTGAACTAACATGTTGAATCTTCAATTTAAATAACGAATTTTTAACTGAAAAATATACATTTTGAGCCTAGTAGTTTTTCAAAAAAGTGATTTTTAACAACAAAAATATACGCTAAATTTGCTCATTCAAAAAATATTAATTTTTAAAGAAAATGATTCATCTTAAATTTAATAAGTAATTCTTTAACTAAAGATTTTTGACTAAAAGTATGATGTTTCAACTGAAATCTTGAATCTACTACTAAATAATGTTTAACACATAATGTTATTGGCACAGAAAAAAATTGAAGTTTACTCCTCAGTTCACATGTCTCATTTCATTATTAAAGACTTTTATTATTTGTAATTACTATGTAACATAACCTATATTGTTTTGTTACTTGTATCCATTTGAAGTTTCGAACGCAACCATGGAAACTATGATAAACTTGATCCGAAGATGCACGGACTTGACCGAATGGCCGATTCGACTGCAACTTTAAAGGCGCGAAATAAGAAAATACCACTGTATAATGGCTTCTCCTCGGCTATTGCGCCATTCGGGTAGCATTCGATTCGCCGTGTATGTAAGCCCCAGCGTGTCCAGCCTTCGATGATTGGAAAAAATATAAAAATATTTGTTTTTCCGGAAATCGTTTAAAGGTTTAAAATATTTTTAATGTGTTTTGAAATTTCTAAATAGCTTTTAAACTGACTCGAATTATTCCTAAAATTGTTTTAAAAACGTCCGGATTTATTGTCAACAATTTTAGAACTCGTTTGCAATATCTCAGAATATTTTTAAATAATCTCTTAAAATTAATTTAAACAAATAAAGAATTAATTTAAATATTTCAAGGTATCTTAAGAAATTTGTTTTATTATATTAAAAATTTTTTAAATCTTCAAAAACTTCAAAATTTTAATTTTAAATCTTCCAAAAAGTTTGGAATTTTTTATTATTTAAAAAATGTTCTAAGCTTCTGAATATATTTTAGAATGGTTCTAATATTATCCAAAAATTTTACGAAGTTCTGCAAAATTAAAATAATTTCTTTTTATAAGTTTCGAAATTTTTTTGAATGTTTGGAAATATTTTCAGATTTTCTCTTAAAATAAATGTTGTAGAGCAAAAAAGCATTGAACTGTTTTTAAATATTTTCTGAAAAATAAGTTTTCAAAATAAAAAATGTATTTAAATTTTCCCTGGAGACTGCAGAAAATAATTTTATTATCTTAAAACCTACATTTTGTTTAAAATTTTTTGAAATCTTTTCAAAACTTCCAGTACTTCGAAATATCTTTTGAAATAATTAGTATACAAGTTTTTAATCATGCAAAAATGAAAAAATTTCTTTAAATCTTCCAGATGCTTTCTCGACATATTTTGAAATCTTTAAACTTGAATTTAATGTTTTAAATAAAACCTAATTTAATGACAAGTTTCCTAGAAATCATATTGTCGCTACGGGCAATTTTAATTATTTCTGAATATTAAAAAATCGTTATAAGAAAGTTTCCTCTTTTAGAAATATATTTTTAGAATAAAAATTCCTCATTTGTGAATTTCGATTTAAAAAAAGTTTGAAATCAATTAGATAGTGAACAAAAACGAGTGAAAGATCTTCTTGGATAATTTTTTAATAAAAATTTTTTTAGCTGAAAATGAATTTGAAAGTGGAAGGTTTCAGACAAGATAGGGATCAATTTAGATATTAAAATGAATAACCATCACCGTAAAATTCGTCAAATTCTTATAATTTAATACAATTTTATTTACAGTTTTATATTCTGTAAACGTATAAAAATTTAAAAATTACAATTGCGTAAAAAACAATTCAATACTGTTTCACAAATAATTTGGCACTTGTCTCTAAAGATATTTTAATTTTTACAAAATTCATTATTTTTCGTCAAATGAATTGCACTATTTTTTCGATTGTTGAAACCATTTCATGTAGGATACTAAAGTTTCAGCTTCTTCTAGTGTCACTGCGTTATAAAGTGAAGCGCGAATTCCACCTACAGATCTGAAAAATAAAATACGCATTTTTATCATTGTATTCACTAAATTTCAACTATATTAAAATTGAATTACTTACACGTCTACTAATTTTAATTTAAAAAAAAAACTTTCTAATAGGAACAATTTCTTTTGATTTCTTTGTTTTAAATATTAACTATAATTTTTATTGTTTTTAATTATGAAATCATTTAGTTTACAAAGTGTAATTCTACAATCTTTTTCTTTAAAAATGTACTATTTTAGGTCTCTATTTTCAGGACTAAATTTTAAATTTAAAGAATTTTAAAATGCAGTTTTGAAGACTTGAATAATTAAAAATTAAAAGAATGCGAAATGCAAAAAATAGATTCAAAGCGTTTTAGATTGATCAGATGTAAATATAAATTGATTGATGATTTCTAAAATTGAACTGAATTTGTTGAAAATTCAACAATTTACGGATTTTCACGTTAAAAGATTAACTGATTTAATTCGTAAGCTTTAGTGGTAAAAAAATATAAACGTTCGATTGAAATATTATGGAATGTTTTCAATTTTAAAATATTTCGAGTTAATAGATTTATAGTTAAACGCTTTGATTTAATTTTAAATCATAAATAAACATTATTTGAGTTTAAAATATTCCATTTTTACCTGATTAGATTACAAAATTTTAATTAAAGAAACGGATTTTTTTATTTAACAATATTTGACTCTTTTATTACAGTTTTAATTGTCCTATTTAAAAAATTTAATTTGAAAGTGAAAGTATTGAATTTTTATGTATAAATAATCATTTACAAATTTTAAATTTCAAACAACTTATTGTTTAAAAAAATAACTAAAAATTATACAATTTTGAACATTTACGAATTTATTGATTCATTCTTCAATTTAGAGAATTGAAAATGATAGCGTGGATTTATATATTTTTAATTACAAATCTGAATTGTTAAATTAATAAGAGTTGTACATTTATAATTTTCCTTTTTAACCGTATTTGTTTTATAATGGCTCAATTAAAAAGTATTAAAGCTTTAATTTTATACGTGCAAAATATCGAGCATGTAAATTATAAATTTCTGAATTAAAACCTTCTTAATCCTAAATTTAAATAGTTTGAAACTCAAAAGAATTTACATTTGATATTAAATAATTTTGCGGATCATTTTTAAAAGGAAAATACGACAGAAAAAAAATTAAAAAGACTTGCACCTCAAAATGTAGACAAAATCTGGTAAATTTTTCTCCTAGAGTATTTAATAATAATTAAAATTAAACAAACCTGTGTCCCTTTAATTGAAGCATCCCACGTTTACTTGCTCCAGCGAGAAATTCCTTTTCAAGATCTTCGTTGTTTCGTATTCTAAATGGCACATTCATTTTACTACGGCACTTTTTGTTCACAGGACAGACATAAAATCCTTCCGATTGGTCAATTATATCATAAATCTTGTTGCTTTTTTTAATAGCTAGATTTTTCATTCCCTCGACGCCTCCATTCCTCTTTATCCACTCGAAAACGCGACCAACGAAGTAAATTCTAAAATTTATTAAAAATTTACTAATCAATCACAAATCAAGTACAATTTGAGGGATTAAAATTTCGTTGTAGCTTTATTTTCTTCGAGGTTAATACTTATTTATTGTATTTGTAATTTATTTTATTTATTCTAGCAGAGTGTCTGTCATACCTGGAACACCTGAAATTATCAGGGAATTTTCTCTAAAGTCAGGAATTCTTTTGAGAGCGTTCTTAATTTTTTTCAAATTGCAGTATTTATTGAACTAGTTGGTTGAAAATTCTTTTTTTAGTGTTTTTTTTCGCTGAAAATTTAAGTATTCTGTTTTTGGTTGAACATGTATACTTGGAAATTGTTGAAAATTCAATTCTGGTTAAAAATTCATGTATTTTCTTGAAAATTAATTCTTTTTGGTAGAAAATTTATCTTCTTGGTTGAAAATTTATCTTTTTTCTTGAAAATTCAACAGTTTTTTTGCATGTTTTTTCTCTCTCTTGACTGAAAAATCTTTTTGAGTTGAACATTCAACAAATGTTGAAACGTCCTCTTTTTTGCTGAAGATTATATATTTTCAATTACAAATTTTAAATATTTTTTGGTTGAAACATCAACTAATACATTTTTCGTTTAGAATACATATTTTTTGGAATGAAAATTTAATTACTTGGTTGAACTTATACAATTTGGTTAAAAATATTTGTTTTTGTTCAAGATTCATCTTTACGGTTAAAAAATAATCTATTTGGTTGAAAATTCGTTTTTTGATTAGCTAAAAATTAATTTTTAAACTTAAAATGTAACTATTCTTTTTTTGTTGGAAATTCATCGTTTTTATTTTAAAATTCAAGTATTTGGTTAAAAATTCGTTCTTTTTTGTGGAAAATTAATCTTCATGATAGAAAATTTATCTTTTTGTTTGAAAATTCAACAGTTTGTTTGTCGTTTTTTATCTCTCTTGGCTGAAAAATCTTCCTTAGCTAAATGAAAACTCGCCTTTTTTGGTTAAATTCAACTGTTTTTGATTAATTAGATATTCATCATTTTAGTTGAAAATTCATCTTTTTGGTTGAGAATTCAACTATTTTAGTAAAATAATCATTACTTAAGTTTAAAGTTCATCAATTTATTTAAAAATATAGCTATATTTTTTAAAATTAGTTGTTTTTGTCGATTAAAAATTATCTATATTTTAACGAAAAGGCAACTATTTCAATTGAATATTTGATCATTTTAGTTGAACATTAATTCTTTTAACTGGAAAGTAAATATTCAATTTTTGTTTGAAAATAAATGTTTTTAGTTCAAAATTCAACTATTTTGTTCAAAAAAATGCCTCTTTAGTTAAAAAATGAGCTATTTCGTTAAAAACGCATGTATTTTGTTGAAAAATGGTATTTTTTGGGTACAAAATTGATCTTCTTGTTTAAAAATTTATCTTTTTGGTTGAAAATTTAAGAATTCCAGTTACATATTCATTATTTTATTTATAAATTCATATTTTTGGTTAAAAATTCATCATTTAGGTTGAAAATAAGTTTGAACGAGTAATATAATGCATTTCAACTTACTGGAATACTGGAGGTGTGTTGTAAATCGAATTGTTATCTGCAGTGATTTTAAAGTCGAACACTGACGGGCAAACTGGCATTGCTTGGCCCAAAAGGTCCTCTCGAACAATTACTAACGTTACACCAGCTGGCCCAAAATTCTTTTGTGCACCAGCAAAAATAACTGCAAACTGAAATTATTTTTTGTTATAATTAGAACATATATTTAAATTCTCAAAATATTTTCATAGTATATACAGATACACCACACAGGGTAGCCATAGGTCAAGAAAAACTTGAAAATCCGGAAAATTTCAGGGAACGTTATTAGTTAGGTAAGATTCAAGGATTTAAAAAAAAATCTTGCAAAATTCGGAGAGTCTGTATAAGAGATAATAAGGTTTAAATTTTAATTAAAAATTTGGTTATTCCAATTCTAAAAGTTAAAATGTGTACAAAATTAAAATTCTGGTCTTTGAATAATAATAGTTAGGTGAAATAAAAAATTGGCCAGGGAAAAGTGAGGGAATTATGAAAATGAAGCTTTGCGACCAACCTGATAGTATTTTTTTTAGTAATTTATTTCCCTTTTATTTCTATTTCTTTTTTTGTTGCAGTTGCTTCCTCCTGGAGATTATAACGTTATTTACAAATTTAATTATTTGTTTGAAAATTGAACTGTTGTGTTAAAATTTATGTGACTTTTCCAGATTAGGATTTACAATTTTTGTTCATAATGTATCGGTTTGATTATAAGTTTTATTATTTTGTTAAAACTTGATCCTTTTTAATTGAAAATTAATGTATTTTGTTGAAAATTTGTCTTTATGGTTTTAAAATTCATTTCTTTTCGTAGGAATTTGATCTTTTTTGAATAAAATATCAACTACTATATTCCTGGTTAAGAATTTATCTTTGTAAGTTGAAAATTCAACTATTTGTTAAAAAATCAAAATATTTGTTTGAATTTCAACTCTGGTTGAAAACTTCACTTTTTTGCTGAAAATTCGTCTTTTTTAGTTGACATATTAACTATTACATTTTCTGTTAAGAATTAATTTTTTTGTTAAAATTTTATCCTTGTAGTTTAAAAATTCAACAATTTGGTTAAAGTTCAACAATTTTATTTAAAACTTAATATTTTTGTTTCAAATTCAGCTCTTTGTTTGAAAATTAAATTATTATGTTTAAAATTAATTTTTTGTTCATATATAAACCATTATATTTTGTGTTGTGAATTCATCTTTTTGTTGAAAGTACAATTAAAGTTTAATATTTTTTGTTTGGAAATTCTGCAATTTTATTGAAAATTCATCCCTTTAGATACAAAATTTTAATATTTGATTAAAAACTCATCTATTTCGTTGAATATTTTATTATTTTGTAAAAAATTTAATTCTTCTGTTAAAAATTAATATTTTTGGTCGACACTTAAACTTATTGATTGAACGCCAGTCTATTTGAACAGAAAATACCTCCTTTTGGATTGAAAATTCATCTTTTTTGTTGAAAATTAAACTATCTTCTCAAAAAATTAATTATTTGGTTGTAAATGTCACTGTTTTCGGTTGAAGTTTAATATTTTTTGTTTGCAAGTTCAATTATTTTGTGGAAAGTGCATCTTCATAGGCAAAAAATTGAAGTATTTGGTTGAAAAATCAACTATTTTAATGAAAATTTAGTTGTTTTATCAACCAATAAAGTATTTTGTCAAAAATTCAGCAACTGTTTTTTTTTTGCCTAATTCAACAATTTAGCTTTATTGAAAAGTCTTCCTCTTGGATTAAAAATTCATCTTTTGAAGTAGAAAAGTCATCTTTTTTTATTAAAGTTTTAACATTTTAATCTTAAATTTGATTACTTTATGTTTTTATGCTGGTATTTAAATATTAATATTTAATAATCAGGGAAAATGAAGATTTTCGGCCACTCTGAATATATTTATAGGATACAATATGTACATATATTATAATGTAATATATAATCCGCTATTTTAGGATTTACGGGGATAATTTTTTAATTCTTGAAAGCAGAAAAATGGACAAACTAGTAAAATATGAATATAAACTTTTTCAAATTGGTTCATTATAATTATTTACCTTTGATATGTCCAGAGATTTCGTCAAGATATTAGATGACATATCAGCTACCAAAGGAACACCTTTTGTGTCAGGAACAAAGTCAAATTCGATACCTATTCATAAAAATTATTGAATTAATATACATAAAACAGCCTCAAAAGCTTTTGCATTAAAAGAATGAAAAAAAATTTCTTTATAAACAAAAAAATTTGTTTTCAGTTTGTGATTATAAATTTCTTAATTTGAAAATAGAAATCAAAATTAAGTTGAAAAAGACCTTTTAACTACAACTTATTTAATTTCGAACCATTAAAACTTCAAATTTTATAATTTAAACTATTTTTATTTTTAAATTGTGTAATTATTAAGGTTTTCGGTTTTAAATAATGACTTCAATTTTAAACTATACAATTTTGAACATTGCAATTAAAAAGTTTGAATTGAAATAAAAATTAGACACTTTGAAATGATTTTAACTGCTACGGAAAATAAAGAATAATACGAGTTAAGTTTGAAATATTTTACGTCTAATAAAATATATAATATAACAGTATGTAAATATTATAAATTGTAAAATATACCAACCATGAACAGTTTCATTGGCGCAGTAATAAACATAGGATGCATTTGGATCCAAATTCCATGTGGAAGGATCTGGAATTTCTGTATATTTGCTTGTTTTTGGCAAAACGAGATTCACCTTTCCAAATTGCTGAGCTTCTTTTGCTGCTTTTGATGACCATGTACCTATTGAAAGAATAAAAAATCATCATTGCAATGCTTCATCTATATATTAAAAAATAAAAATGTCAAAATTGTGGGTCCGGATGCAATAAGGGCATATAAAATTTTTTCGTGCGAAAACGAAGTCCCCTGGAGGCTTTAGAAAAAATTTTCGAATTTTAATTTTCAA
>NC_046666.1:62907422-62910688 GCF_010883055.1 Belonocnema kinseyi | reverse complement strand
AAAATTAAAATTCGAAAATTTTTTCTAAAGCCTCCAGGGGACTTCGTTTTCGCACGAAAAAATTTTATGTGCCCTTATTGCATCCGGACCCACAATTGATATCCTTGCTAAGGTTTCAAATTTCAAAGCAGTGTTCCGTAAGTTACTTTTTTTTTAATAAGTAGTTACAATTACTAGATAAAGTAACTTCAAGTTACCTAAAAAGTTATTTTTTACTTCCTTACTTTTATTATTTAAAAATAAAAATAAATAAGAGGATAATTTATAATTACTTTTTTCGTTGGCTTTATTTTCATAATTTAAAAAATTATTTTTCATACTAAAGTTTGAATTAAAACTATGCAAATCATAACTTTCGAGATGTAACATAATTGAAAAATACTATTTAAATAGCCGTAGAAAAGAATGGTTATAGTTTTAAATAAATTTGGTTCGATTAAATTGAGTTAAATTTGTCTAAATTAACACTCCATTCTGAAATTCAGGTAACAATTGTAAGTGTCAGGGCCTTATATGTTTCAAATTTCGGATAAAATATCTTTCATATCATTCAATTTGAAACGCCTTAAATTCCTAAAATTTAAAGTAAAAACATTATCAACAGAAGAGTGGAATTTTTTAACTAAGAAAGATTTTTCAGGTAGATTTTACATGCAAGCATTTCGGTTAAAATCTTTTAAAATATGACATTTTTTTACCCAAAGAAATGAATTTACAAACCAAATAGAACACTTATAAAGAAAAGTTTTGAATTTTCAAGCCAAAAGTATTAATTTTAACAAAAAAGTTACTTTTAAACCAAATACGTGGACATTCTGCCAAAATAATTAAATTTGTAACAAAATACATGAATTTTAAACCAAGCGGTTGAATTTTCATATTGAAAATATTAATGTTCTACAAAAAGATAATAATTATAATAATAGTAATAATTCAACAAAATTGTTGAATTTACAACTAAAATTATAAATCTTAAACCAAACAACTAAATTTTTAAGAAAGTGGTTCAAGTTTCAAACACGCTAAATTTTCCAGAAAACAGTTTAACTCTATAGAAATTTTTTTATCAAAGGTGATAAATTTTCAAAATTAAAACAACACTTTCCAACAAAAGAGTTGACTTTTCAATAAAAATGTTCGCTATTTTTAAACATAATTTTTAGTTATTTTTTAACCTCCTAAGAGAACTTCTCACAAAATAGTTGAATTTTTAACAAAGCAACTGAATCCTCAACCAAATCAGATTAATTTTCCACCAAAAGAGTTGAATTTGAAAAAAAATGGATTTTTTCTACAAAAAGAGATCAATTTTGAAACGAAAAGCCGAATTTTGAACTAACTTAGAAAAAATGCCACTAAAGTGTTGAATTTTCAAGACAAAAGGTGACTTTTTTACAAAATAATTGCATTATCAAATTAAAAATATGCATTTTCATCAAAAAACGTACTTTTCAACTAACTGGTTGAAGTTACTACCAAATTAGTTAAATTTTCAACCAAAATAGATGAATTCTCAAGGAAAAATATATAATACTCAACATTATTTCAACCAAAAAAGATTTTAGTTTACAATCAAGCACAGTTGAATTAAATCAAAAGGACGAATGAAAAAAAAACAGCTGAATTTTTAATCGAAAAAGATTAATTTTCTAGCCATAACTGACCCATAAACTTCTCTTAATAGGAAATATTGAAAGAACACAAGCCAACTTTAAAGCAACCAAAATTAAATTACCCTAAAAGTTACAAAAAAACGTAAATTTTGTGTGACTTTGTTGTAACAAATTGCTACCAAACTCTGTTTCAAAGCATCTAAATTAAGAATTTTAAGGCTATTTTATTTGATTATATTCTTTTAAATTGTTAATAATAATAGCCTTGATAAATAAATAGTAGATACAATAAAAAATAATTTCTTACCAGTTACTATATAATCTGCAGTGCCCGTTTTTATCATCAAATTGAGTGGAATTGCTGCAAAACTACCTGTGCCACCACCTTGCATGAATAAAATTTTGTAATTGGCTGGAATTTTTCTGAAAAAAATTTAACATTTATTATTTATTATAGTTGTCCTAAATTAAATGAGCTTTATTTCAAATTCTTCAGGATTGTACAATCTCCAAGTTCATATTTTAGCATTTAACAATTTAATTTTTTAAAGATCAAATTTTTCAAATTTGAATAATCTAAAACTTAAAAGGTATAGAATTAAATAATTTTAAATATAGAGAGCTTATTTTATTGAAAAATATATAATTAAAATCCTTAAATATTATTTTATCTCGAGAATGCAATGATTTTTAAACCGTCACATTTTTAATTTAAGGTAGTTTGCCAACAATTAGATTTCTCAAAAATAGTTTTTTCTATGAATTTAAGAATCAAAATAACATTAATAATGATAGTATTTCAAATAAAAAACATTTGAATGAACAAAATTTAAAACTTACAAACAAAATGATTTTTAGAATGTATTGCTTTTAAGCAATTTTTTAAAAACGGTCGAATTTGAGTAAATGATGGCTTATTTTTTTCAGAGAAAACACTCTCTACGGCTCTAATAATTCTAATTTTGAAATTAAATTTTTCTATGGCTGAAATAGTTTAGAAAATTGTTCAAAGTAACATTTTTTGAAACAAATAACTCTTTTTTAAGATTATTCAATTATTTTTTTAATTGAATACAGTAGAATTATGGGAAATATTTTCCTTGAAATAAATAAACCATGATTTATTAAAAAGAAATTCAATTACAAAAAATATTTTTAAAATAATTATTTTTCCTAAAAAGGAATGTTTTTCTTGGATAAAAATTATCGATAATATTATTTGAATTTTTAAAATCATAGAAAAACATTTTTTCCAGAGACATGATTTTCGTCCTGTAAAATTGAACAATTTAAAATGTAGGGCAATTAAAAATCGAATAATTAAAATAAAGCACTGAAAAGTTGATTTTAAAGCTTTAAAATCAAGGAAATTAAAATTTTAAACCTTCACAATTAAACAATATCAAAATTAAACATTCAAAATCAAGAATTTAATTCTGAATTATAAAAAATCAAGTTTATTTTAAATGCTCTATCGAAAACAATGTTTAATTTAAAACGAGTACATTTTTAATTTTTAAACATTCAAAACTCAAAAAATAAAAATATAAAGACTTAAAAATGAAATCATTCTTAAAAGTGGATCACATTAAAATTTTTATTTCAAATTAAGGAATTAAAACTCAATGATTGCAATTTTTTTTAATTTGCAAT
>NC_046666.1:62820402-62907322 GCF_010883055.1 Belonocnema kinseyi | reverse complement strand
TTTGATTTGTTTCGACTTATACTTACAGTAGTTCTCTCAAGGTAACCTGAGCGTCATTAACGATTTTCAGGAATTCACTGGAACGATGACTCAGTTCCAAAATACTGATATTTGTGTCTCCATACGAATGAAGTTCTTTTTGAACTTCTTGCACTACCTAAAAAAATAATTAGTAAATTATCACAAAAATGATTTATTTAAAGTGACGCCTAGAATTTAAAAAAAAAAGGTAAATTCACAATGACATGAAAGTTCAATGAACGCATTTGACCTACAATCCGATAACTTTACATTTCTGAAACCGGTAGCGTTGTTAAATTATTTTGTTTCTCACAACTTTCGCTTGGATAAATTGCAATATTATCTGTTCACTTCCTGTATATCTTATTGTTGTTTTCTAATAGCTGAAAAATATTTGTTTTTAAATTGGTCAATATCGAACATACTTATGCCAATTGTCCAATAATGAAACAATATTTCCTAGTTATTCTATATTTACACATAGATGTTTTCCTTTTGATACGTAAAATACATTCATTTTTTATAAAAAATTGATTTTTTAACGCAAAAAAGAAATTTTCAACAAAATAGTTAAAATACAAATCAAAGTGATGAATCTTCGATGAAAAAAATTAATTCTCAACAAAAAGTGTAATAGTTGATACTTCCAACAAAAAACATTTAAATTTTTTATCAAAATAATTTGTAAAAATACGAACCAAAAAGAGGAATTTCTTACCAATAAACATTTTTTAGTGAATAAAGGAAAAAATCTCATCTAAAATGTTGAATTTTCAAGCCAGAAAGACGAATTTCCTGCAAAGCAGTTGAGTTTCGAAACGAAAAATATGAACTCTGTATAACGAAAGTCAAACTTTCAACATAAGATATGAATTTTCTAACAAAATGATTGAATTTTGATTCAACAAGATAAATTTTGAACCAATTAAATGAATTTTCAACTAAAAAAATTATTTAAAAAACAAATAGTGAATACAATACTTAAATTTTCATCGAATGAAAATTAATTTTTTACAAAAAATAGAATAGTTAAATATCATGTAAAAAATAATTTTCAACGAAAGAGTTCAACTTTCAGCCAGAAACATTTTATTTCTATTAAAAAATATAATTTTTCTCCGAAAATGTAATAGTTACTAAAATGATGAAAGTTAAAAAAAATTTTAACTAAATAGTTTAATTTTCAACCAAAATGATTAATTTTCAAAAAAAAAAGACAAATTAAAAAAAATACATGAATTTTCAAGTAAAAAATATAAATTTTCAACCACAAATATAATAGTTAGATTTGAGGAAAAAATTTAATTTTCAATCAAAAAGAAAAAATTCTATAATAGTTCAATGTTCAACCAAGAAGATTATATTTCTATAAAAAAAAAATAAATTTTGACAAAAAATTAAAAAGTTCAATTTTCAGTTAAAAAACTAATTTTTAATTTAAAAGAACTAATTTTCTACCGGATAAATAAATTTTTAAACAAGGAGATTCATTTTCTACAAAAAATATTACTTTTTAACAAAATAGATGAATTTTTTATTTTTGGAAGGAATTTTCTACCCTACAGTTGAATTTTCAACCGAAAACATAAATTTGGAATCAAGATAATGGAATTTCCTGAACAATAGATATATTTTCGACCAGAAATTTAAAAGTTTAATAAAATAACAATAATTTTTCAATCCTTATCACGCGAGATATCAAAATGCTCATCAGCATCTAACAAAATTACTACACCTGTTGCAACAATGACAAAAAATCTGCATTAATCAACATTCGTCAAAGCTCAATTTTTCCACTTATTATTCGTATTCGTAAGGAAATTACACAAATTTTCATTTTGTTTAGGTTGAAAATTCAATCCAGATCTTTAATGGAAATTTTTTTTGTATACCTCCTGCGGAAGTTTTCCTGGGCCTGCTCCAAAGTTGATAACCTTTCCCGTATTTTTCGCAGACATGGTTGAATGTTTCTGAAAGGAATACATGAGTTCAGTTTTTTTTTATCATTGTTGACTTCCCTCTTGATAAATGTGTATGCTAGTGACAAATACTCATAGATAAATAAAAGATGAAGAAAAAAGTAAGATGAAGGAAAAATTGCTAAATAAACAAAATTATTTGACATTAAATTAAATTAAAAAAGGAATAAAAATAGAGATGGACAAATTTATTTAATTTATTTATTTAAAGTTTCAAAGTTTGATTGCATTGACATTTTGTCTTTCTTTATCAATGCTTTATCATGATTTTAATAAATTCAAACAGATTCAGAATTTAGATAAATTCGAACATTCGCCTTTTTTTAAATCACTGTTTTGTAACATGCAATTATTCCAATTCCAACAAAAATCTGCCGAACACTATAAAAAAATTTTTTGATACTCATAATAGAATTTTTTAAGACAAATGGAATTTATGCAAATTTATGAACAAATGCCAGTTTAGAGCGTCAGATTTTTTTTGAAGTTTTGAAATTGTATTTTCAAGGTGCACAGTCTTCCCCTTTTTCCTTGAAATTCCCCTGTTCTCAAAAGTCTTCTCCCTTTTCTCTTTAAATATACGATATTTGATAAAAAAATATTTGTATTGCGCGAAAAATTTTCTGAAATTAGCCTGCGTACTCACTATTGAATAATAATTAAAGCAATTATAGCGCCTAAATACATTATACATGACTAAATAATTTACAAGCTTCCAGTGCTGAAAAATTAAAAAAAAAATTAATTTAAATGTGAAGCTGAAACATTTTAAAGCATGTTGAAAATGTGAAAACTGGAGACAGAAGTCGTTATCCAATATAAAATGGGAACAGTTACAACGTATATAGTATTTTTGAAATAAATATTAGAAGGTGAACACTTTTTAGTTGAAATGTACAAAGTTAAATGCGTTATTAAAAAATGGAATATTGCAAATTCACTAACTGCAATGCTAAATTTTTTAACTTGAGCAATTTTTAATTTGAGTTGAAGAGCACATTTAACAACAGTGAAAAAATTTAATCACTAAAATGTAACGATTTCAAATTAAAAATATTTATTTTGGCTAACAAATTATGACAAATTTTTTATGTTTACAGATTTTACTAGTAAGCAATAACACAAAATTACGAAATTTAAAAAAAGATTTCATGCTCAATAACAATTTTTTTGAAAATTGCAAAAAACTGTTTTATTTTATTGAGTCATGCAAACATTACAAAAAATTAAATAGGTCGAACCTGAAATATATTCAGCTTGAACCGAAGAAACATCTTATCATTTTGCTTTAAAAAAAAATTCATGATTTAGGTTTTTTGAGTTTTCATTTTTTTTGCGATTTTCGAACGTTATAAACACCACGAGAAACAATTAATCCAAAAAACATGTTTTTTTACATTAAAAAATTTCTAAATAAGATCAATTTTTTTGTATGTACAAAATTTTTTAATTGTAAATTTAAAAACGAGAACAGAAGATATTAACCGATTTTAAATTTTCTTTCATGTATCTTAGTATATCCAATTTTTAAAAATAAATTCTTCAATGGCAGAAGCAATTAAAAAATCATTTTAAAATTTAACATTTCTTATAAAAAGATTGTTTGTCTTTTCGACATGTAAAAATAAATGTTTAAACTCTTCTCTATTTTCCCCTTTTTCGTGAGAAAATTACCCTATTCCACATTCTTGAGCTCCTTTTGTGCTGTGATCCCTGTATTTTTTAATTGAAATTTTGTTTGAAAGCGTTGTGTAAATTGCTACAATGTTTCTAATTGTAAAATTGATGAAATTGTTCAAACTTGAAATTTTGCAATCTTTTATTATCAAGATATTTCATATTGGATCAATTTGCATTTTGAGCATTTTTCTTTTTTTCAGACGAAAAGTCTGCAACGAGTCGCAATTATTAATTTTTATTTGTACAAAATACATTTTTAGTTTATTTTTTAATTGTATGAATTTATTTGATCGAAATATTTATTATAAGCTCCCCCCCCCCCTCCGAATTTCCAGGACTAGTCCATCTCCTTTTCCAAATGCGCCAATTTTTCGGGACGACTAAACACAGCCTTATCTTATTTATCTTTTTAAATTTCCCTTATCTCCTCTAATAAACCTCTTATATTTCTATAAAATATTTAACAAACTGTTCAATTATTATCACAGATTATTGCAATGTTTAATTTATTTACACTTACCTGTAGCGCGTACTCCTTGTAATATTTATATTAAAATAATTGGCTTAAAAGTAAATTACTTTTCACTCGTGTCTTGTCAGATTTCACTCAACTCGACTTGACTTGACTGAGTCAGAGACTGCTGATACTGGCAAACTGGTTCTAAATTCTTTATGCATGCTCACAGGCGGAATCCCCCACCAATCCCCACTAAATTAACCGCACTGACCCAAGAATGAATGTATGTTCAGAAACATGTTTCTAAAAGTCCCACTCAATTACGAATTCATTTAATCAGGAGCGTAAGTGGTGTAAAAATATAATCAAGACTAGTATTATTATGAGCGTGTAGTATACATTGCATTATCAATTAATAATATAACTAATGAATTAATTCGTATTACGGATTTTCTCGTATGAAAATCAAATTTAAAAATATATAAAAAGCAGAGTATCCACTAGGGTGGCTCAAACACAATTTTGTTTAGATGGAAACGCCCCCCCCCCCAATTTCATTCCAAATCCGAAAAAAGAAATTCCCTAATTTTTTTTCGATTTTAACAGATGCCGGTTTTAACTTGAAGTTTCCCATGTACAATGCATGGGGAAAAATCACTTTTTTGAGTTTTTGGAATAATTTTTTAGGGTTTAAAAAAATGTGACTGAAAAAGTATGGGGGCTTGTTGAGAATTATCCAACGGAGAATTTCATGGATACCTGAAAACTACCCTTAAAATAAAAAATGTAAATTCTTCATGAAATCGACCTTTTCAACACTATTCTCGAATTTTTTTATTAAAAATTATTAATATTGGTCTCGTGAAATATTTATTATCATCATTGATAAATTAATTTTTAATTATTTAAACAAATTGAATTTGTTTATATAATTGTTTTCGAAAATTTGTATTTTCCCCCCTCAAAATTATTACTATTAATCTAGTGAAATATTTAATAACATTGTTTTATTAATTTTTAATTTTTTAAACAAATAGAAATCGTTAAAAAAAATTAATTAGTTTTTTCCTAAAAATTATTACTATTGGGCTATTGGAATATTGATTAACATTAGTTCATTCCTTTTCAATTATTTAAATAAATGGAGTTTGTTTAAATAATTTCGTTTTGAATTTTTTTAAATAAAAATTATTACTGTTGGTCTAGTAGAATATTTATCAGTAATATTTAATTACTGATTAATAATTAATTTAATCATAATTAATTTATCAGTAATGTTTAAGTAATAATTTTTATTTAAAAAATTAAAAAAAAAAATAAAATTAGTCAAACAATGTTGATAAATATTCCACTAAGAAAATATTAATAATTTTTTATAAAAAAATTATTGCAACAAATTCCATTTGCTTAAACAATTAAAAATTAATGAAACAATGTTATTAAACATTCCACTAAACTGATAGTAAAAAAAAAAGACGAGAATACAGTGTTCAAAAGGTCGATTTCATGAAGAATTAACATCTTTGGTTTTAAGGGTAGTTTTACAGGTACACGTTGGGGTGTGTTAGGGGTATCAAACCCATATGTCAGATAGATGAAATTCTTCGTTGGATAATTCTCTACAGACCCCCATACTTTCCCGTCAACTTTTTTCAAATCCTACAAAATTATTCTAAAAATTTTTAAAATTGGTTTTTCCCCATGTATTTTACATGGAAAGCTTTAAGTCAAAACCGGCATCTGTTAAAATAAAAAAATAAAAAATTAGGGAATTTCTGTTTTCTGATTTGGAATATAATGGGGGGATCACTGCCCTGGAATTGTCAGGGAATTTGTATATACCTGGTAATGTCAGGGATTCGTTTCAAAATTGGTCTTTTTAGGTTGAAAATTTAACTATTTTGGTAGAAATTCATTTATTGAGAAAATAAACTTTTTTGTAAAATACTCAGATTTTTTGGTTGTAAATTCAAAAGTTTTGTGAAAAATTTGCCTTTTAGCTTGAAAACTCAACAATTTGGTTTACATTTATTATGTTTCTTGCCTGAAAAATTTTTCCTGGAAGAAAATTAACCTTTTTGTTGGAAATTCGTACTTTTGAACCTTTATCTGTTTTAGTATGAATTTCATCTTTTTTAGTTAAAATAGCAAACAGTTGGATCAACAGTTAATCTATTCTGGTTGAGGATTCTATTATTTGGTTAAAAACTCAACTTTTTTGTTGTAAATTTACCTTTTATATTGAAAATTAAACTATTTTTAAAGAAATTCGTATCTTTTTGTATGAAAATTATTTTTTTTTTAACTGAAAATTTAATTATCCTATTTTTAGTCGAAAATTTAGATGTTAAATGAAAATTCAAATGTTTGCTCGAAAATTTGTTCACTTTAATAAAAATTCAATTTTTTTCTTGAAAATTCAACAATTTGATTGAAATTTCTTCTTTCTCTTGACTGAAAAATCGTTTTTAGTTGCAAATTCGTATTCTTGGTTTGAATTCAAATGTTTATTTTTTATTGAAAATTAAGATTATTATTGTTAAAACAACAACTTATACATTTTATGTTGAGAATTTATCTTGGTTGGTTGAACCACTGTTTAAAAAATCAATTGCTTGGTTTAAAGTTTCATCATTTGAATTAAAAATTTATCACTGTGGTTAAAAATTTAACCATTTTGTTCCAAATTAGTTTTTTTTTCTTTTGGAGAGAAAATTAATCTTCTCGGTTGAAAATGAATTTTTTCCTTAAAAACTTAACAGATAGGTTAAAAAACTTCTCTCTTTTGACTCGAAAATATTTCATTAAAAGTTCATATTTTTTGGTTGAATTCAATTGCTTGATTCGAAATTAAGATCAACAATTTTGTTAGTCATCCTTATTGGTGGAAAATTCAACTATTTCCTCGAAAATGCAACTGTTTCATAGAAAATTTACTCGTTTAAAATTTATATGTTGATAGTAAAAAGTCACCTGAAATCTTTTTTTGGATGAAAATTCAAGTCTTTCTTTAAAATGTTGTCTTTTTTATTTAAAATTATATTTTTTTTAGTAGACTTTTCATCTTTCTAGGATAAAAATGCAACCACTTAGTTGAAGATTCTATAATTTTGTTAAAAAGTCATCATTTTTTGGTTAGAATTTTAACTTTTTTGTTGAAAATTTGCCTTTTTGGGTAGAAAATTCTTTTTCTTCGTAGAAAATTTACTTTTTGATGTTGAAAAGTCAAATTAAAATTTTTTTTTTGGATGAAAATTCCCTTTTTTATTTTCAAATTTGTCTTTTTATTAAAAAATGTATCTTTTTGTAGTAAAAATTGCATCTTTCTTGGATAAAAATACAACTGTTTGGTTAAAAATTAAGGTTTATGTGTTTAGTTGAAGATGCATCTCTTTGGTTGAAAGTTGAACTATTTCGTTGAAAACTGAACTTTTATAATTGAAAACACTTGAAAAGACTGCGTGGGTGGAAGTTAAAGTGCCGTGGAGAATATTTTTTAATGAATTTTTACCTTTTTGGTTGAAAATTTAACTATTTTTCAAGATTTTTGTGTAATATACGACACATGATGACTTCGTGAAGCTCTTCGCCTGGGATGACTACTGCAAAGATAATTCAGCGACGTGTGTGGGAGCAATTTTTCGGAACAAATTTTACATTTAAATATTTTTATTTAAGTAAGCAATGCGTAAATTCTAGATTAATCTGAAAATACATAGTATACTAGGAATTCAGTATATTCAAGAAGTCCAGGGAATTAGAATATTAAAGGAATTTCAGGCAATCAGTATATTCAACGACTTTAGGTAATTCAGAATATGCAAGATATTCAAGCACTTTAGAGAATTCAGAAAATTCCAGAGGAGTAAAGAAATTCAATAAATTAATGAACTTCAAGTAATTGAAAGAGTTCCGAAAAATACAGGAATTCAGGGAATTCCGAATATTCAACGGAATTGAGAGATTTTCAAGAATTCAAAATATTCCAGGAATTCAAGGATTTCAGAGAATTCACACAATTTCAGGGATTTCAGGGCATTTAGGTAATTTAGGGAATTCAAGGAATTGAGAATATTCAAGGAATTCGGGGAACCGAAATTCATTATATTGAAGGAATTGAAAGAGTTCAGATAATTCTGGGAATTCAGAGAATCCCAAAAATATTCAAGGATTTCCAGAATTTCCGGGAACTGAGAGAATTTCAGGTATTTTCTAGCAATAAGGCAATCTAAGGAATTTAGAGAATTCAAGGAATTCCGAATATTCATGGAATTCGGGGAATTCAGAATATTCAAGAATGTCAAGGATTTTACGAAATTCAGATAGTTTTAGACTTACCAGAGCATTGATAGAATTTAAGAAATTTAGATTTCAAGGAATTCAGAGAATTCA
This sequence comes from Belonocnema kinseyi, assembly GCF_010883055.1. Classification (NCBI taxonomy): domain Eukaryota; kingdom Metazoa; phylum Arthropoda; class Insecta; order Hymenoptera; family Cynipidae; genus Belonocnema; species Belonocnema kinseyi. The sequence goes on along the minus strand of NC_046666.1, from coordinate 62,898,793 downwards.
AGAAATTAACATAATTTTAGAGTTTCAATTTAAAAAATGCAATAAATTTATGGAATTGAAAGAGTCAAGAGAATTCAGGTAATTTAAGGATTTCAGGGAAGTCAATAAATTCATGTAACTGAAGGAATTTGATAAACAAAAGCAAATTTTCTGTATTTTCAAACAGAATATTAAATTTGATGAAAAGAGTACTTTTTTGTATTTTTTCTCCTAAACTTTTGTTCTTCTCTACATTACACTAATTTTTTTCAATGATAATATCAAAATTGCCCTATTTTATATCAAATTTCGCATAGGCGAATATGTAGAAATAATTATGAAATAGTTTACTTATTATTTTTTATATGTGATTCTATAAATTTTGCAAAGTTGAATCAGCTTTGCATAAGGAATTAAGAAAATATTAATTAAAATTACTTTACTGAGATTTGATGAATCATTTAATATCCCCCGCGAAGTGCTATCAATGAGAAGCATCAGTTGAACTCTAAACATGAGATTAGCAATAATCTGCTTAAAACCAGATTTCGCTTTCATTTGGCACTAATAAACTACATTCTTATCAGAATACAACATGTTCACTTAAAATGAAATAAATTTTCATCTGATTTTATGGAATAATCCTATTTGCATTCTGCACCTTTTTTTATATTAAAAAATAAAAAAATGACGTATTCAATTTTACAAATAAAAATTTTTGAGAGATAGAAATTTCCGATTACTGACATTTTGTAGTTTATAAATTTGTCAAAAAATAAAATTTTTATTTAATGACAATAATATATTGTGCTACAAGTGCGGAAAGTAGGCAGTTCCACACAAGTGTGAAGTTAGCTGTACGAGCCAGAGACGACCGGAAGATGAGCCGATGGCAAGTAATATAAACTTCACAAGAGTTTCAAACGCCTACTTTTAGCTCCTGTAGCACACGATATTTTTTCTAATAAATGCGGGAAATTTTCGATATGAGAAACAAGAAAAATCAATTTTTTGAAAAATTATGGTAATTTTTGAAAATTTATGGTAAAATGACAAAAATTTCGGAAATTTTTGGTAAATTTGTAAATTACCGAAAATGTATAGAAATGTAGTGTATCCGAAGCTTTTTGCAAGAAATTCAAAAATTTCTTAAAATTTATGAAATATTGACTCAATTTTCAAAATTTTAAGAAATTTATTATCGGTAATTTATCGGTAATTTATTAGTCATTTATGGTAACTTATCACTTCGAGTATGTCCAATAAATATTCACTACTCACAATCATCTCTCAAGCCTCAAATCATAATGACGTGAAGTTATTATTCCGACAGTCCTGGAAAGTAATTCTGACTCGAAATGCGCAAGCGCAACAGCAAGAAAAAGTAATCTTACTCAAAGAGCGCAAGCGCAGCAGCTAGAAAGTCTTTTTATAACTACCTTTTTACCACGGTTTGGGAATTAGTTACTTCCCTCACGCAATACATGCCTCGAAAATCGAACTTTTCGTGCGTGGGTTAGAAAAAAACTATTATTAAAGACGTAGTCCAAAAAACCTACTTATATATTTTTAATTCTTACTAGAAAGTTTAATTGATTTTATGCTTCCACGATGATTCATTTTGATAAAAAGAGATATTTCGGGTTTCACTCGTGTAGTTTCTTACACGAGTGAAACCCGAAATATCTCTTTTTATCAGAAAGTTTAATTATTTATATTTTTAAATTTCCAAAGGAGTACTCAAAATATTTGTATTTAATTTGAGAGCAGGCATTATATTATTATATTATTATTACCAAATTTCTTATTTTTTCATTTACAAATACTTTCTTGTTTAAAATTAATTTTAAAATTCCTAGGAATTTTTAAAGATTTTATTTCCCTTGATAGTTCACGATTCCTAATTTATTGTAATTTGAAAAACAACGCTTTTTTATACATTTGATTAATTCTAAAAAGAAGTTTTACATAAAGTATTTATTTTCTTTGTAAAGAAATAAAAAAAGCCAATTTTAAATTATTCTTTTCTGAAAATTAAAATGTATTATAAAAATTATTTGAGTGATGCTAAAAGAAATTACTATTAGCATCTGGAAACTTCATCTAATTATCAGTAACTAAAACAAACCAAATTTATTATCAAAACATGAAAAATTCCTTTTTTTATCACTACCCGTAGTCGGTTTTGAAAAGCAATGAAATTTTAATCTCAAAATTCTATTGTTTAAGTCGATTTTCTTGGAATTGGCTACTTTTTTTTACATCGGACTGATTTGCATTTTTTAATTCAATTTTTTATCGCGATCCGCCTTTAAGTGTGATTTAATTTCACATTTATTTCCTGGAGATTTGATGACTTTTTACTATAAAACTTTTTTCCTTAAATTCAACAACTCTTTGGCTCCAAAATAAATATTTGGTTTAGCTATAAATAGTATATAAATATTGGTGATAGTACTAAAAACTTTATATGTGGTATTACGAACAAATAAAAAAAATGTATATCTTCTAACCATTGGCCAAGCCGATTGCAAGTTTTTAATCTTTTAAAATTTTTTTGGTATGGAAAAATGTTTGTTTCCAAATTTTTGGGCAAGGTCTATGGAAGTAAATAACCTTCGATGGAAAAAAGTAAAAAAAAAATTTCGTAGTAAATATTTTTTTTAATGACGAAAAATGCAATTTTATTAATTTGTTCCTAAAAAGTTGTAAAAAAATGTTTTTTTTTAAATTTGTAGAAATCCTAATATAGAGGATCCGTAAAAAATATAAAAAATCTTTGTTGAAAACCTAAAGATATATACGTGTTTCTTTAGTTTATTGAAAAGAGCAGTAGAAAATCAAAAAAGTAAAAACATTTGTTTGGCATTTTTATAATATTATTACGACGAAACCATTTTTGTCTTACTTTTTTTCTGTCTAAAGACATAAAATTAACCCCCCAAAAAATTGAAAAAGAATGTGTTATTTTTTACGGATCCGGTATAAAAAATTTTTACGGATATCGTGTAATAATGGCTCATGTTTAAGATTCCGTAACAAAAATTGTTTAAAACTAAAAAATACTTGCGGATTTCCTTAGTTTACTAAAATTTGCGTAAAAAATAAGCAAAATAAATACATGTTTTTTGGCAACTTTCGATAGAAAAGAACAAAGTAACATTTTTCGTCATTTTTTAAATCATTATATTTTGGCAAACGAACTTTTTCTTACTTTTTTTTATTTCCGTCTAGGGTTATTCTCTTCCATAAACGTTACCCAAAAAAATTAAACTTTTTTTTCATGCAAAACAAAATACAAAATGTGAACATTTTTAATCGATTTGCCCAAGGACTAGAAATTTGTTGAATTTTTACATTCTCATTGAGAAGGTATTATATTTGTGTAAAATTTGACGTCCCCCCTCCAGTTTTTGTCAAAATGTCCATGTTTTGAGACCCCTTGGATCCGAAAAACAGGTTTTCGCGAATGTGTTCGTTTTTCAGCCATTTTGGATAAAAATTCTAAAAGTGAGCACATTTTGAAAATGTTTCGGACCACATTTTTTCATGATTCAAAATTCTCTGTACACTTGTTTATAATACTTATATAGGACACGTAGTTTTTATTTTATTTATAAAAAATATTGAATATACCAAAATTAAATTTTTGACAGACGACACAAGCTAAGAAAAAGTAAATAGATAACATATTTTCACCGAAAGTAGAGCAAACAACATTTTATTACTGGTTTCTTTTATATTCTCATCAGAGAAGGTATTAGATTTGTGTAAAATTTGCCCCCCCCCCCTCACACCTTAGTTTTTGTCAAATCTCCACGTTTTGAGACCCCTTGAATCCGAAAAATAGGTTTTTACGAATGCCTCTGTGTGTCGTTCTGTCTGTATGCATGTTTGTATGTATGTATATGTATGTATGTATGTCTGTCTGTGAGCACGATAACTTTTGAAAAAATAATTCTATTACATTGGCCTTGGGTACTCTCTTTGAGTGTGCTTAACTAAGGGTTAAGTACATTAGCCAGCCATTTTGAATGAAAAGTCAAAAAATGAGCGCATTGTTAATATTTTGAGACCACTTTTTTTCAAAATTCAAAAAGTTTTTGTACGGATCTTAATAGTATTCAAAAAGTTGAACAATTTATCCTTATGACTTTTTTCATAAAACCCAAAATTACCAGAGCTATAACATTTAAAAAATTTCAAAAGACACACGAACATGAACCTTTTAAGCCAAATAACGGACGATATGAAAAAAAGTCAAGAGAAGAAAAAGTTTTATTTTTAAATGCCCTACAAGATTATTATAAGTTTTTAAATTCTCTTGAAAATCACAAATTCTAATTTTGACAGAATACAAAATATTAGAAAATACAAAAATTACATTGTTTTATTCAACAATTTCATAGTATTTCAAAAGTTCTCAAATATATAACGCATTATCAAAAAAAAAAAAAAAATATATATATATATATACATAATTTAGAAATTAGAAAACGGTAAGGCTGTTCAGCAGACATGAGTAAAGTTTAAATCATAAAAATAATATTGCAAATGAACAAATTCAGTTTATGGAAAAACGGCAAAAGTTGCAACCAAATGTTTGATAACATTTTTTTTTGGAAGAATGTGCAATTTTTTTAAATGCAACAATGAAACCACGTCTGTTTTAATACCAATGCAACTTGTGAATTATAATAATATACATTTATGGGAATGATATACAAATTCAGGGATAAACTCGAGTGCGAAACACGAGATACGTGATGAAAATATGTTCCTTAAGGCCGAAGGAGTTTTAACAAAAGAGAATTCACAATCACCAAATTACAGTTGTCGATTCTTTCACCTTTAGTTTTAAAAAGTCTGTGCCCAAAGATCGAGCGCGTAGCTCAAGGTAAATACATTATCGAGCGCGAAGCGCGAGAATCAACAGTCGCGCGCCCTGGGCGCGTTCAAACTTGTGAGTGAAGCGAGCCGCGCGCGCGACGAGATTGTGCCCACGGGGCGGGCATATTTTCTTTTTTTTTTTAAATTTATTCGTAATGCCAGAAAGAACGTTTTCAGTGCTATTACCAATGAATCTCATCATTGTGAGTATATATACAGTGAGACCCTTCAATAGCCCTCCATTTTATAGCCCTTCCGAGAATTGACGCCGCCCCACAGGGAGGTGTAACAGAAGCTACACGGGGTGCGCGGGATCTGCGGTTGTCATTCAGGCGTGAACAAACAAAAGCGGAGCGGGCTATAATGAGTTACTTCTCATCCACCGTCAGCCATAAAATCGGCACTACAGAAGAGTTTCACTGTATTTTGATCGTGGTCAGGAAAAGTAGAAATCTTAATTCCTAATGAATAAAAGCTTCTGTTCATATTAAAATGGGGCCCAAGTGACCTTCAAGAGTTAAAATAATTTTTAGATATAAACATTTTATAAACATTTTTTATTTATAATTGAAAGTGCTTTGGATTTCCCAAAAAAATTTGAAAATTATCAAGATAATTCAGGCAATTGTTTCAGGCTTTTATAATTGAAAAATGATTCCTGTATGATTGCAAAATATCTTTCTAGTTCTACAATATATAAATAAGAGGTGTTTTTACGCTTTGATAAAGTTGAAAAATTGGACCATACTTGAATTTTTCATTGTTTTTAACCGTTTGTTACCTGAAACCTGTTTTGTTTATTCAAAATTTAAGGATTTTCCCGGTTATTACGGATCCACCACTCCCAGCGAAACCGTGGATTGTGGAGTTTGCGCACTGCGCGTCGGTGGTGCTAACCAATAGAAGTTTGGCGGGATATTTTGAAATACTAAAATACAAATTTTCTACTGGCTGGCGCCATAGAAAGGCACTGCGCAAACTTCACATGTCCACGGTTGGCAGCGCCGCGCCGCAAATCGTGAGAATAAAAAGAAAGAAGAACCGACAGGGACGTGGTGACTGTTGGTGAACGTGTAATCGTGCATTGGTGACCTTTCGTGTCCTCAAACGTCAGTTCACGCCAGTTCTTCAGAAGTTGTAGGGACGTTAACAACGTGTGAACTTATCATTTCTTGTAGTGTCCTCTTGACAATTGATATAAAAGGTAACTACCAAATTGACTCTAATTTCTCATAACTCCATACTTGCAAACCTCATGTCTTGAAAATTACATTTCGTCTGCTAGCTAAAGAAAGCCAACCCTTGCGGCCATTGTATTTTCCGGTACTTTGTAGCATTTCTGCTTTGTACTTGACAACATCTAAAGTCCCCAAAGTTTGAAAAACCAATTTTTAAGAAAGGTTGTCAAACCATCAAAAAATACTAAAAAGCGTCTTTAAGTTTAACACATGCTGGGTTAATGATCTCGATTGGATAATCTTTACGCATGCGAGACCTTGAATCACTACTGTCTGCGACTGCACTGCAATGACTCAAGGTCACCATTTAAACGATTTCGTCCACTAATTTATTTTGCGAGAACTTCCGCTATTTCAGGTGTACAGTCTCGTTCCATCGTGATTCGCGATTTTTTATGACGACTGTTCAAAAATTAAAAAAAAATAGTATTTGTAGTTCTCGGCTTTTTTAAAAGTGTTCTTTTCAATTAAATCGACAAGGGACATTTCGCGTTATTTCATATGCAATTTAAAAGAAATTAAAATTATTATCCCGACATAGGGAAACGAAAATTCACATGTGAGAAATAATTTTTTCTCAACCTCTCCATTTGTCGATCCTTTGTCCACTGTTGAAATAACTTGGAACATTTCAAGTGGTGATTTTTGAAACTTGCAATCATGCAAATTTACAAGTCAACTGAATAATACAAATTTTTTGAATACTGAAATATTAAAAAAAAAGTTAATTCGGGCATCTTTCTTTGAAATTATCAGTCGACAAAATTCTACATCAATATAAAATGTGGAGTTCAAATACATTATGTGTACACGTGATGATAATGTGATACGCTTAATTGGCGGTTCATGACCGTTTAGAACACTTTTGAATATTCGGTTTCATAAAACATTTTCGCCTTGCCAACAAAAAAATTGTTATAAATATCAAAAGACTATTTTATAATTTCGAGGCTATAGTAATGAACTGATTATTGTACACTATAAAAAATCAAAAGTCTCATTTGCTAATTTTACATTAATAAGTATCGCGTCCTTTCAGATATCATTTTTATCAGTTTTATTTGATCATTTACAATCATAAAAAGTATCATTCATACGATCTCTCATACACGTGAGATTTCGTTTCTCGTTTTTCGGTAACAGCCACTCACCACGTGCTAATTCTTATAATGCGCATGTGCAAAAGTGACGTCACACGCAGCTGTTAATGATTTGGATTGAAATTCTAAAATACCTCAGGAGATCTTGATTTTCGGAAATATATTTTCTGAAACTGAAACTTTGGAAAATTTAAAGCATTTATATCTTTTTCTGAATTCAAATAATTAAATAATTTTTTAGCTAATACAACATCAAGGTTGCTACGGGTCAAGGACTGTCAGGGAAAACCTTAATCAGTTCGGGCATTTTTGATAAACTGAAATAGAAGTTTAGTAGGTTATTCCGAAAAATTACGCTTTTCTGAAATTTTCTGATTTTTTTTTTAGTCCAGGAAATGACATATTTTTTTTACCGTTAACTTGAAAAATTTTAGAAAGAAAAATCTCTACAATCATTTGGCATATCACATGCTATAATGCAAATTAAAATAAGTTCCATTTGACGTTCATTTTAATGTTTGATTAATTGGTTACTTTTTAAATTATGAAATCATTCAGTTTACAATAGACGTAATTCTTAAATCATTTAATTTAAAATTTTCTGTTTTAGATCATCATTAAAATTAAAAGCGTTTGAAATTGATTTTTTTTGTTATAAGAAACCTTTTAATTTGATTAACTATAAATACAAATAAGATTTTGATTTTTAAAAATGAACAGTGGTTTTCAAGTATTCAAAATTATTGAACAATAATTTATCTTACAAAACGATTCTGAATCTGTTCAAAATTAAAAAATACACAGAGGTTAACTTTGAAAATTTGTAACTTTATATTTTCAATTTTTAAATACATAATTTCGAATTAATGGAATCATAATTAAATGCTTTTATTTAATTTCAAATTCTTTTCAAACATTCTTTTAGTTCCAAATATTCCAGTTTTGACACATTCAATTTGAAATTTTATAATTAAAAGAAAGAACCTTTTTTAATATTTTGCAGTATTTGACTGTTAATTCAACATAATTCATAATGAGCAATTAGAAATTAAATATTTAAAAGTTATCAATTTAAAACTGTATTCCTCGAAGTAGCCTTGAATCGCTAAGATTTCCGAATGCTAAGTTCAAACTTTGAACGTTACAATTTTAATTGTTCCAATTAAAAAATTCTTCATGTTATCAAAATAAATTATCTTCTGATTTAAGTGTTCAGTTAAAAAATGGTTAATCGTTCAATTTTTAATATTTCGAAACTTAAATTGCTTAAAATAAAATACTTTTGTACATTTACATGAAAAATTCCTGAATTAACCATTTCTTAAGGTTTAATTTAAAAAGTTTAAAATTCCAAAGAATAATACTGTGAGTGTTCTTATTTGCAGTTCAGTTTGGATTACTTCCAGTGAATACTGTTTTAGCTTTAAGAGTTAAATTTTTTTATTTCAATCACTGTGAAAATTACCAAAAATTTTTTTCTCAAGGAAAACGGATTAAAACAAAAAGAAAATGTATTAATGACAATTATGTATGATATCATTGCATTTGTCGAGAATTCGTCTTGCGGTTACAAAATTAATCATTTTTTTTTGTTTGAAGATTCAGCTGGTCCGTTGAAAATACGTCTTTTTGGCTTACAAATTTCACATTTTAGATGAATTTTTTTTCTTTATTGACTAACAAATGTTTCATGGTTAAAAATTCAACTATTTTGTTAAAAGTTTGTTTTTCTGGCTTAGGAATTCACCTTTTTATCATATAAATTGAATCTTTGGTGACAAATGCAACTGTTTCTTTGAAAATTCATTTTTGTTCAGGATTGAAATAATTTGGTTTAAATTCCGTTTTTTTGTTGTTAAATTCAACTGTCTCAAAATAATTATCGTGTTTCTTCTTGTTTGACCTTCATTTCCAAGACTTGCTTCGCTACTTAAAATTGATGTATGTTGTTGAAAAAAATCATTTTTCTGTTCGAAAATTTTATTATTTAGTTAAAAATTATTTTTCTATAAGATTCATAATTTTATTTGAAAATGTATTTCTTTGGTTGAAATTCTAACTATTTGGTTGAAAATCAGGGTGGCCACATGTCAGGGAAGTCAGGGAAATGTCAGGGAAAATCAAGTTTGACAGGGAAATCGGGGAAATGTCAGGGAAATGAAGCAGCTGTCAGGGAAAATAGAAATGTATGTTTTTATAATATTTTGGAAGCACTTCCTAATATCAATATAAATATTTTTTCAATTTACATTCTTTAAAAATATAATTCGATTCTTTGTTTTTTATTTGTACTGATTTCTTTATTTACAGTTTGGATACATATCCTTCAGTTAATTAATCAGGTCAGAATACTCAGCGGCTTTAGAATAAGCAACCACCTTTGCTGCAAAAACGCATTTAAAAAAGGAAAACTATCTAAATGGAAAATACTTGTAAAATATTAACTCGGCATTTTTAAAGCATAACTAAGCAGCAAAATTATGACTGATGCCTAAAATTGTATATATTAACTGTTGGGATTATTGTGCTCTTCATTTTTGTGCTCTTTCTTTATTTTCCAATGTCACATAAATCGCTTTTGTAATATTAACCCTTCAATATAAAAGAAACACCCTATAATGAAAACACGTATTAAAAAATTCGATATCTACAAAGATGGAACTTACTTATAAAATAGTAACATAGTATTTTTAAGCATAATTATTTCTCATCAAAGTTATTTTCCAGTCTATGTGTGTATATTCAAAAAATATAATTTACCCTTTTCGATGCATCTTTTAATGCTTTTAAACAACTTCTAGCACAACAATTATTAACGAGTAAAATACATTTTTATATAAAGAACAATCTAAATTTCCAGAACGGTTGAAACTTTTTTAAGAGCAAACTTTTTCTAAAATAATTTTTTCGAATAGTTATTAAAACTATTCTTTAATATAATAGAAGATGTTATAGTTTATCGGTATACTGGTCAAAAATTATTTATTTAGTGAAACTTCAACGTTAAGCGCTTCGACGAAGGGCCTCTTCAGTCATACAATTATTTAACAGCCATATTGCTCCTCAATGAAACAAATCATAAACAGATTTTGGAGTGAAATGATTTTGGAGAAAAACATTGAAAATGATTTTTCTAGCGATGTTAATAATTGCAATTGTAAAAAAGCACATCATTTTCCACAAAAACAGATGCAATAGATGTTGAAAAATATGCAATAAGTGACTTGCGCATTGTTTTGGCATTGTCAGGATGTTACAATAAAATAAAAATGTTGGTATAATAAAAAAAACATCATCCTTTCACATCACATCCTTTCAAGATAAGTTGAAATCGTCTTAAAATCCTTAACAGCTCTTTTGTGAATAATGATGCTAGGGATCTACATATATGTTGTAAAATACATTTTGGCTTTTATCTGTGTTTTATCTTTGATCCTTTCCCTATCAGAACCATTTTCCCAAATCACATTCGAAAAAAATGTATCCCGTTATGTACAAAATTGTCATATAGTACCAATAAAATGAAGATTAACTTCACGATAAGGGCAGTTTTTTCGGGTTAATAAAACATGATCATTTACAGCTTTAAGTCGATAAAAAAATAAATTGAACGATCTACCTGGATAACATTGATCTTGTGTGGCTTTCCCTTATGCATTTTTTCAGAAATGTAAATAGTGTACCACTAATGAAATTTAGACGCATTTTGCGATAAGGGTAGTTTTATGGGCATACTAAAACTTGATTTCTTTCAACATTGAGTCGATAAAAAGGTCATGTGACCGATCTACCTGGATAAGGTCGAATTTACATGAGTTTCTCTAAGGTAGTTCTCCAAAAATGTACATATTCTACCACCAATAAAATTTAGACCAATTTTGCGGCAAGGGTATTTTTTGGGGGATGCTAGAATTTCATACCTCAGAGCATTGGGTGTGCTAAAACCAAGGTGACTGATATACCTGGATAAGTTCGAAATTTGAGGAATTTCGATAGTAGCAGTGTTGAAAAGATTCTCAAAAGTCTTCTCATCAAACTGAGTCATATTTAAAGTTAGGGGTGGTTTCTTGGGGTAGTTGGAACATAATTCCTTACCACGCTAACCCGCTGGAAAAATCAAGAAACCGAACTAACCTAATAAAATAGAATTTTCACAAGTTCAAATCTTGAATATTTATTAGCAGAAACACCACGACCCTGTATTTGAAGGAGATAATAAATCGGTGACTTGATATTATGTGACAATTATGATCAGAACGGGATGCATTTTTTTGTGAATGTGTTCTGGGTAAATGGTTATCATAGGTTATTACACATATAAAAGCCAATATGTATTTTACAACATAAATGTAGATCCCCAGCATCCCTAGTCACACGACTGCTTTTCAGGGGTTTAAAATTATTTCAACTTATCTTTAAAAATGGTTTTAATCACTATTTAAAAAAATTATTTTAGAAAAAGTCTGCTCTCAAAGAATTTTCAATCATTCTGAACATTTAGATTGTTCGTTATATGAACATGGATTTTTTTCATTAAGAATTTGTTGTACTGGAAGTTGTTTAAGGGCATTAAAATAAGCAACGAAAAAGTTCGATTATATTTTTTGAATATACACAAATAGACTGGGAAATAATTTTGTAAAAGATGTTGAAATTTTAGCTTATACATTATAGGGATTATTTTTGTAAAGATTAGGTGTATTTATTTTATAAATAAGGTCCATCTATGTAGATAACGACTTTTTTCAATATATGTTTTCATCACAGGGTGTTGTTTTTTCATATAATGGTTAATTTTACAAAAGCGATTAATATGTCATTGGAAAATAAACAAAGAGCACAAAAATCCCAGCAGTTTATGTATACAATTTTTTGCATCAGTCTGCATGTTTGTATTCGGATACAAATACGGGGTTTGTTTTTATAACGATTAGGGGCGAAGCACAGAGGGTAGTTTTATAAAATAAGGGTTTATTTGAAAAAATGGCTTAATGTCACATAGGATAGTAGATAAATAGCACAAAAATCTAGCCTAGACATTTTTTAATACCTTAAAAAAAAAACTTTTTTTATTACAGGAGGTAATACTTTAAAATAAGGGTTGATTTTACAAAAACAATTCATAGCTCATTGTCAACCCAAAAAATAGCAAAAAATCTAAGCTAGTCACTTTTTTTTAATTTTATAATTTTTGTAGAGGGTGCAGCTAAGTTGACGGCAAGATAGTGCCACCATGTTTTCTCAAAAACTAATAAAGAAAAACAAACTTTTTGTAGTTGTGAAAAATAATAACAAAAATAGCATAAAATACCCATTATATGACATTTTGTTTTTCGTTAGTGTAGCCGCTGAGTTTTCTAACCTTAATTTATCCATACTGCCATGTAAAGAACATTTTTCTGGCTTATTTCACTATTTGGCTTGGCACATTATTAAAACATTATTCGCTTTTTAAATAATTTTCTGCCAGGGAATTGTCAGGGAAATTGAAATATTCAATCTTGTGGCCCCCCAAAAAATGCATTTTTTTAAATTTTGTTAAAAAATTCATCGGTTTTGGTAGAAAATTATTCTTTTTCTTTGCAAATTCATCTCGCTGGTTAAAAATTTAACGGTTTTTAAAAATATGTATTTTTTAAATGAAAATTAATATTTTGCATGTTTGTTTGAAAATTTATCTTTGTTTGTTGAAAATTAAACTCTTTGGTCAACAATTCATGTGTTTTTGTTGAACTTTCATCTTTTGTAGTAAAATATTAATCTTCTCGATAAAAACTGGAAAAGTTGATCTTTTTGGTTGATAATTGTTTGTTTTGTTTAAAATTGATATTTTTTAACTGAAAGTGTAACTTTTCCATTTTTAGTTGAAAATTTATCATTTTAAGTTGTAAACTCATGTATTTTGTTAAAAATGTGTTTTTCTTTTTGCAGAAAATTAATCTTCTTGGTATCAAAATCACCTTTTTGATCGAAAATATCATTATTTGATTAAAATTTCCTTTTTTTAGATTCATTATTTCAGTTGAAAAATAATTTCTTTGGTTAAAAGTTTAATTATTTTATTAAAAAGTCATCGTTTTTGGTAGAAAATTAATCACGGTGGTTGACAATTGAGCTTTTTGATTGAAAATTTGTTTTTATTGAGGAAATTAATGTTCTTGTATGAAAATTCATCTCTTTGGCAGAATTTTTTTTTATTAATTTTTGTTACTAAAATTCATCTTGTTTCATTTAAACTTCATGTATTTCCTTCAACTTTCGTGGTAGGAAATTAATCTGCTTGGTTAAAAGTTCATCTTTTTTTTTTTTTAATTAACTATTTGGATAAAAATGTATGTGATGTGTTGAAAATTAAATACGTCTAATTTGTAATATATTGGGTAAATTTTCTATTTTTTTAGCAAAAATTTTTCTTAAGATATTCTCATTCCAAATTAATAAAAATCCGGGAATTTTGTAGCAACCCTGAAGACAGATTTTTCACTTTGATTGTTACATACGATATTATTAAGAAGAAAAAATTTACTGACTGTGATGTGTTTCATATATATTTTTTTTCCTTCTAATTTTGTTTATAGTACATTTTAAGATTTTTTGGGCATTTTTGCATTCAAATTAAAAAATTTCTAAAAGAAAAGGGCGTGTTCTCGATTTTTTTTTAGAAAAAAAATTCTTCGAAGAAATTAAATTTTTGTTTGCTTTTTACCTAAAAAGTGCTCTTACCTAATTAATTATTTGAATTCAAAATATTTCTGTAGCAAGGAAAAAAAACAAAGATCGTTTAGTGATTTCGTAAAACTGCAACTTCACATCTTTCTGCTTGAACAAAAAAATCATATAAGTGTTTTCAATTTTTTGTATATTATATGTTTCAAAATATAACGCAATTTTCGGACGTTGGTGAAAACAGGAGAAAATACGATAAATAATTATATTAATTATATTAATACTTTATTGGGAATCGAATATGAACTTCTAGAATTTTAAAGAGTGAAGGTTATTTAAGTTATGTATAAAAATAATTATAAATATATCTTAATATACAATTTTATTCCTTATACTCTTATATGCCTAATTGAGTTTTTTACAAACGCTTTTATTTTATTAATTTGAAAAAAAGTAATTAAACTTTTTGCTCTTATGTAACAGCAAAATATTCAGAAATTTATTAAATTTTTTTTGGATATTTTCTAAAACATTTTTGGTTTCATATATTTTAATATCTAAATAAAGCTTATAAATCAATGATAATTAATTTTTTTTCAAACATATTTTATCCATAATTATTTCTATCGATAAAGTGTTCGAGAATTTCTTAATGAACTGACACTTGATTAACTTCCATCGTTATTTATAATTTTTTATTTCCATTGATGAAATAAATTGCCCAGACATTTTTTAAAATTTATTACTATTATTATAAATAACTATAATAAATTAAGAATGATTAAGTTTGAACTTTGTGGAGTTTGCGAATTAATTTTAGAATTCTCTGAATATTTTTCGAGCTTGAACTTTAAAATGAAAGAAGACTTGTGTTATTTCGGGACCAAAAGTAAATGCAATGGAAAGAGCGTCGCGACGCTAGTTTTAACTGGTCTCGCCAACGTCTCATGCTTCCATCCTTTGTGAGGTCCACTCTTTTTCGAATTCCGTTTTCGCTTTTTCGAAAAAGTGTAAATTTTAATGGTCGAGCCGGGCACGTGAAAATCGCTCGAATATTATTGAAAAATGACAGGTCACTAATTCCTGTTTCACCTTTATTTACACAGCCTGCCAAAATGGTCTGGATAACCAACGACGATAAGGTATCAAAATCCACCAAAAACTTCACTCTTTTTACTTGATGTTTGATGCTTTTCTTGTTTTCTATTATTCATTATTTCCACTAGGATGCTCAAACAATCTATGCTTTTGAATTTTGCTAACGCCACCCCCAGAGTTTATTATTTTTAATGAAAAATTATTGCCATAAATTTTTTTTTATTACAAATAAAATTGTTTAGAGGTTCCACTATGCCTTTTATAAATCCTAATTTAATGTTAAAACATTCTTTGATCCCTGAAAAGTATTTCTTATTTATTGAGGAATAAGCCCCGAGTTTTATGAAACAAAAAATACATTTTTGAAGATATTATCTGGCTCGGCCTCTAAACATTTTTTTCGTTAAATAAGGAATACATTAAAAATATGTATACTGGTTGACAAAACAAGTCTGGAATTTCGAAAAAGTTTGATGTGATTTGAAGAATTAAAATTATATTATCTGTAATGTTTTACGAAAGAAAAAATATTGGTTTTTCTTTAAAAAATAAAAACATACGCAAAATAATTATTTTAACAATATTGTTTGTAATAAATTATTTTTATTGATGCTTCTGACCAATTTAAAAAAAATTTGATATTTAATGAGCCTTGTTTCATTTTATCAGGAGTAGCATCCCCAACAACTCAACTGTTTCCAATTTTGAAAAAAAAATAAATCAATTTTTAGCAATTTCAGCCACAGAAAAATTTGCTTTTAAAATTGGAAACAATAAAGGTATAGGGAATGTTTTCCCCGAAATAAGTCCACCATTTATTAATATTTAACAATTTTTCAAGAATTGGTAAGAAGCGATGATAAGAAAAAATTCAGTTGGAAAAAACATTGTTAAAATAATTTTTTTTTGTAGTTTTTAAGATGTTTTCATTACAAATAATGCACGAAAACTAGCCTAAAGATTCCTTGAGTAATTTAAAATGTATTTTTACCTATAATTTTACCTCATTTCTTATTTTTAATCATTAAAAATTCAATGGAAAGTTGAAGAATACATTTTAAAGTACTACATGAATCTAAGTATAAAAAATATGTGTTTTCTGTATTTCAAAATTCAAGATTTTTTTCGGTGACCCAGTAAATATATTTGTAATTTATTCCTTATGAAAAATATTCTCCTTATATTTTAGAAGGAATTCTGTGCGATAATATCTTCAAACCTCTGTTCTCCCCTAAAATTAAGGGGCTTATTCCCCAATAAAGAAAAAATACTTTCCAGACACGAACCAATTTTTTAGCCTTAATTTATTTTTTTAAATTAAATACTAAGAACATTAATGTTTAGACGGAAAGCAGCCTAGCGTGGCCTAAAATGAAATTTATTTTTTGGGCACCCTACCTTTCACTTATTAAAAGCCATCAGACCTTTCAGGTTTTTCCCAGTATGCAATCATTTTTTGGCAGAATCTATAATCAAATATTTCTTTCATGTATGTTTATTTTAGAATTAGGCTCTCGTATTTAATTTAAAACATTAAACTATTATATTTAAAAAAGAACACGATTAGAAAAGCACTTTAGAAAAACATTATTTTATAAACATTTTTAAATCATTTAACCTTGCAGAAGAGATTATAAATATATCTACTTATTAACATAAATTCTCTCTTGAAAATACAGATCTTAATTTTTCAATCGAAGTATATAAAATCTTGATATTTAAATTTCGTGTTATAAATGAGTAAAAAACATGAAAATCATGACGTAATTGATTGGTAACATAGCCTCCACGACAATAATCATTACCGTACCCCATAGTCTTTTTGCAAATAAATTGAAAAATTTCCATATCTTTAATGTATTTTTTATCTAGTGGAAAAAATTCTGTTTTCAAAAATCTGACTGATAAGAACGGATTTTCTGTTAATGCTTCAAACTGCTTCGAATAGAGTGACGAAATGGTTTTGATGACATTGTAACGAGAAATTTAAATCGAAAGATTTTATTTTTTTGCCTCAAATTTTTCTAGTTCGTATTCGAATTTCGTACATTTATTTAAATAGTAAATTAATATTTTTGACCGTATTCTAATATGCAATTTTATAGAATTCAAAATATTTTTAGCTCACAGTCAATTCTGTAGTTCAGTATTGGTATTATTTTACAGTTTCATTAAAATTAATTTATCAATAAAGTGCAATAATTCTTAAAAATTAAAATGAAAAATTTTGTTTTTAAATTGTTTAAACAATTTGTAATTAAATAATTTGTTTTAATCTTCGAGAAACGTAAACACTAACAGCGCCATCTGATTCTGTGAAATACATACAATCCATGTGTATTATTGTTAGTGCTTATTTATAATACTTCACCAAATGTGCTTACAAACATTGTGAAATACATAGACTTTATTTAATTGTTTTTATCTGTATAGAAGAGCGCTATTAGTTTTTCCATATTTGGCATTTTAAAAAATTATTTTTAAAAAAATATTTGTTTGCTAGAAAAATCATCTTTTAGTTTACCTAATATTTTGTGAAAGAATAATTTTTTTTAAATGTTTTTAAAAATTGAAAAAAATGGTGAATCTTCACTTTTGAGCCATCTATTTGTCTCGTAACATTTTTCTGGTGTTTTACTGATATATTTTATGTTAAATAGAGAAGAAATTTCCATAGCACTTACGTGTTTCTGACAGGAGGATTTCGGACAATATTTTTGTCTAAAAGTATTAACTTTTTTTATTTTTTATTATAGATCTATAGAGTATAGAGCTCTGTCAACTCTCGGATTTACTTTCTCATTTTTTTTAACAAGTTAAAATTTTGTGAACGCCTTTTTGCTTTCCCGGAAAATTTGTTTAGTTATATAGTTTTACTGTAAGACGCTTTATTTTAAAATTAAGTGTACAGTACTAAAAAATTTAAAAACATTTTTTTTTTAATATAAAAAATTTCAAATAAAATAAAAGATTCCAAACTTTGAAAGTGTTCAAAGTTTAACTTTCAAAATGATAAAGTTCTCAACAGTCTGAATAGATTTTTATACACACCTATTTTTATGTGGAGAAATACTTAATTTTTTTATTTTTCGGACCTTTTAAAATGGATTCTCCAAATTGAAAATTTAGGAAAAATTAAAGCATTCTAGTTTATCAAATATTATGGTAATTTTCTGCTTTTCGACATGTAGTATTAATAAATGTTTTTTTATTTAATGTATATTAATTTTTTGAAAATGAAAGGAGTTTTCATTTTCAGAACATCCATCAAACTAGAATACACCCTATGAAATAAAATTTCTTCTAGCCTATGTACTTACTATCGAAGCTAATTACTTAAAAATTTCCTCTATAGTAGCTAGAAAATAAGTGTTTTTTTATAATTAACTAGTTATTGAAGAACTACTTTGTAGATAATTTTATGTGTGTCTTTTAACAATTTTATGAAGAGAGCTGGAATATTATATTCACTTTAAAAACTTAAAATAGAACTAATAGAATTAGTTACTAAATAATGTTTTAGTTGCAATAAGTTTGTATAAAAAAGGCATCTTTATGTATGAATGCAATCTATATTTAATTTATGTTGTAGTTTATTCATTGTCGAATTTTGAGGTCGAGCTATTTTTAAATACAAGCAACCATAGTTGTTGGTAGTCTTTGCAAATTTATAGTAAAGCATATCAATTTTAGAATTACATCCTTGAGTTATTTTCTTTTCTCTAAAAAGTTGAGAAAGTCGTGTTTTATTTCAAGCGTTAATTAATTATTAACAATTATTATTGTGATTAATAAATTAAAATCTTCCTCGCAACAAAAGAATTTAATTTGATGAAATAAGATACTTACAATTTAAATTAATTATGCAGCCAGTTTTTGAAGAAATTAAAATTGAATACGGCTGCTGCAAGCGAATTCTTCGGAAAATTACCTGTGAATGTTGCGTTTCTTGAAATGTATATGAAAATGAGATAATTCGGATTGCTCTCAGATAGAAGGCTTAAAATGACTGTGACAGCCTATTTAATGGCATTTGTGTGGCTGATTTCATCGATAAAAGAAATAGACCAATTGTCCTTGGTAATTGTAATCGAACTATCCTTAAATACTTTAATAAATTAGAAACAGTATTTAAATTTCTCACTTGAAATCTAAGTATAAATAAAAATTGCAGTCAGAATTTGCATAGAATTTTTTGAATTCAAAATTTTAAACCAACAATATTAAGGGAATAAAGCCACAAAGAAAAACTTTATTCTTGGCCTATTTTAAACAGCTGTTGCATAATCCTCAACCCTACCCACTCGACTGGCTAGGTCGATCAATAACCAACGAAAAGTTAAGATTATTAATTAAAATTGATCAAATTGTACAAGACAATTAAAAAAAATTCTCTTAAATTAAAAGGCGGATTAGAAAAAACGAAATCGTTTTAGAAATACTAAATTTAAAAAATTTAATTATAATAAATTTAAAAAGTTAGTCTGTATTTAAGCACACGATATGCAAGAAAGTTTAATAAATTTTATTTTAATACTTTACAAAATTCCAATTATTAGAATTTTGTAAAGTATTAAAATAACATTTATTAAAGTTTCTTGCACATTGTGTACAAATTATGTAAGATCCTGAACTTCATTCACGTGGTTGAACTTGAATGGCATAGATATCGATTATTTTTATTGTATACTGAAATTTTCATTTGCATATTAAATTAGAATAAACACTGTTAACAATTTTTTCTCTTTTCTTATAAAGTAGAGGAAAATACAATTTGATCTTTCTTTGCAATTTAAAAAGAAAAATACTTTTTTATGAGTTTATTATAAGGCGACATATTTGATTTTCCCAAATTTGATAATTAAAATATTTCTCCATTTTTAATTTAACCAAACAATTGGAAACAAGACGGGTCGAAAAAAGCAACAACAAAAATTAACTTAACGTCTCTTATCATTGTTAAATTTTTACAAGAATTTAAATTTAAATTTATTATGAACACGAAAAATAGGTCTCCGGGGAAAATATCTAATTATACTTTTAGAAATTTCAATATTATGACTGATGGTCCCGTTTAAAGGAGAAAATATTATTTTTCGTTCCAAAAGTTTAAAGCATCAACATTTTTTCTTATTGAGTTTTATTGACAAAAACTGATTGCCAAATTGTAGGTTCTATTTTTCCAAATGAAAAAATCGGAATTAAACGATCTTAAATAATCGATTCTTCAATCTAATTTTAATAAAATCCTGCGAAATCTTTTCATATTTCAAAATCCTTTCTAATCTTGTACAATTCTTTCAATTTTCTGGAATTTTCTTAAAATTTTTTGAGATCTAAAGAAATCCCTAAAAATCCTGAGAATCTTTAATAAGATAATTATTCAGAATCTCTTGCAGTTGTTCGAAGATCCTTGCATTCTTTAGAAATCCATTGAAATACTACAAAATTCTTTGAAATTCTTCAAAATTCTTCTAAATTCTTTGCAATTTTTAGGATTCCTTCAAAATCCTTTAACATTCAAGTAAAGTTCTTAAACATCCTTGGAAATTCCTGGGAATTTCTTAAAATCGATTAAAAAATCTTCGCAATCCGATAAAATCCTTTAAGACATTCAGAAATTACACAAAAGCTCTTAAAATCGAGTTTTTTTTAATCCAGTAAAATATTGACAAATTCTATAAAATCCTTAGAATTCTTCAGGTGGAATCCCTTGAAATCCATTAAAATTCAATAATATAACTTAAAATACCTTGAAAGCTTGTAAAGTACTCTTAAATCTTTTTTTTATCTAAGAAACATTTCGAAATCTTTCACAAATCCTTCAAATAATTCAAAATTCCTAGAAATCTTGAGGAATCATTTTAAAACAATTGAAATCTTTTAATATTCATTGGAATTTAAAAATAATCTTAGAAAATTCTTTTAAAAGTTTTGAATTATTTCAAAATACTTGAAAATTATTTCTAAAAAAATAGAAGGTCTTAAAAATCTCTTGAAATCCTATAAAATTCAATAATAATCTTAAAATACCTTGAAATCCCGTAAATTACTCTTAAATCTTTTTTAAAAAATCTCAGAAACTTTTCGAAATCCCTTGGGAATCTTTCACAATTTCTTCAAATCATTCAAAATTCTTAGAAATCTTAAGGAATCCTTTGAAACCCATTGAAATCTTTTCAAATCTCTTTAAACTCATTGGAATTTAACACAAAAATCTTCGAAAATTCTTAAACAAATTTTAAATTATTTAAAAATGTTTAAAAATTATTGATAAAAAAATAGAAGTCCTTGAAAATCTCTTGAAATTCATTAAAATCTCATAATATTTAAAAATCTTACGAATTCCTATGAAATCGTTAAGAATTTCTCAAAATTCATAAAAAAATGTTTAACATCGTAAACTCCTTTGAAATCTTTGAAAATTTCTTAAAATCATTTGAATTCTCTTGAAATAGTACGGTGCTGGCGATGATTTCGTATCAAATAAGAGGTTCCATAAAAAAAGCCATATTCTATAGATTTCGACGTGCCGATTTCGAAAACGATATTGTTTTTTTGTTTTTCGAAAAAGCTTGAATTTTATTCTAAACAAGTTTTGTTTATAAACAATTGCTTCAAATAAATAAAAATCTTTATATTTTTTCCGAAAAGTTAAATAGAATTACATAAAAAAGGTATCGTGCCATTTTTTGCACGAACAATAGTTTTCGAGTTATAAATTTGTGAAAAAATGGAAAAATTCTGAAACTACGAAAACAATGTAGATCTGAAAGTAATAGTTCGTACGAATAATCACTATTACACATTTTTTATCCATCATCCTATTGTTTACATCAATTCGTACTAAAAACATTAAATTATTTGTTAATAATAATGTTTACAGTAGCAAAATAACGAAAATTACATTTTTCACAGGGTGTTTATTTTCTATCGACATTTAACTTGACTTAGCTCAAGTATGGTCAATATGATACATTCGTTTTTGAACAAATGTAAAAAATTATCTTAATTATACAATTAATAAGTGTTATACATCTGCAGGTAATAAGACCAGAATAAAAACATTACGTGTTCTTATGCTTATTTTATATCTTAGATAATGTTTTTACACGTTCAAACATAAAGCACTACTTAGTTCTATAAAATTGATATAATACTACTAACATTAGCTATTGTATATATTTTTAAACAATACGAGCAGAAATATCTTATTTTTACGACAAAAAGAGGTTTTACGTGTTATAAATTAATAATATTAATGCAGAAAATGTTGTCAACAATTAAGTTAGGTCAAGTTCAATGTCGATATAAAATTAAAATACTATGAAAAAAGTAATTTTCCTAATTTTATTATTGTGAAAACGGTTATTAACAAACAATTTAATGTTTCTAGCACAAATTCGTGTAAGCCATACGCTCATAGATAAAAAATGTGCGATTGAGACGAAGATGCGCTACAACTTGAGCTTATTCAATTTTTGATAACAAATCATTAAAGTACTTAAAAAAATCATTTTTAAAAATTGAATAAGATCATTTTGTAAACAATCTTTCTCCCGAGAAAGTAAGTCGTGATTTTATTAAAATCGTATTATCTTTCAAAAGTTTAATCGAAAAAAAAATGTTTAAAAAAAACAATTTTGTATGAAAAATAGTCTCTAGTCCAAAGGAGATAATCAGCAATAACATTGTATATTTAAAAATTTTAAGTAGATATTTTTTCCCGATACCAGTTTTTTTTATTCCGTCAGTCTATTCTATTTTAATTCGTAATTTTAAAGCCTTTTATTTTTAAATTGTTGAAATTAAGCATTCCTAAGTCCTTTAATACACCAAAAAAAGTAACACTGAACACTTTTCAATTTCTGAACATAAAATTTTAATATAAATTAAACCTTTTTTCATTTTACCTCTTTTATTCAAACTAGGTAGATGCGATGATAAGTAAACCTTTTACATAAATATGTTTTTACATAAAAAATATATTTTCTCTATCTACGGTAAGGTTTTAAAAAAAATGCATGGAATTTAAACAATTTATTTATATCGCCACCCAATTTGTTCGAATCCACAAAAAACTGATTATGATTTTTGCGATTTTTTCAACACAAGTTATGAAGGGAAATGTCGAGTTTCAACTCGTTGCACCTAATATTGACACTTACGAATAATGCAAAGGTCTTTTTCTTATGGAAAATACGCGTTAAACTTCATGGGCTTGCGAAACCTCTAAATATAATTTCGTTTTAAAGCCTTTTTTTTTGTAAATTTAAACAAATTTGGGGGCCATATGCATGAAAATTTGAAGAAGAAAAAAATTGGGTCACACTAATCGACAGTCTCTATAGTTTTCCTATTTAAAAAAGATGAGTGAAACCAAATTTCGGTGAATAAGATCGAGCATGTTAATACTATTTTAGACGACCTTTTATCTGCATTATTGTCAAATGAGTAACATTGCCCTTATCATTTTAAATTCGGTGATGCTGACTCTGACCTAGACTCGATTATTTATCTTATAATTAGATGGCAAGGTCGCTCAGATTAGAGCACCGGATCACTTTAGTTTGTATAAGCACAAAGCAAAATCGAAATTACATTTTTCTAATCACTGCAAATTTTTATTGATTAAAAAAAATCCACATGGCGAGTGCACGTTTATTATTTAATACGCATGCTTTTACAATCGTGCATGTCATAAAAAAATTATTTGAATTTCTAAAAATGTTATTTACTTTATCGTGTGGCTCTTTTTTACGCACCAATAATTAAAAAAAATAAATATAACGCGACTACTTTAAAAAAAAAATATTAAGAGTGCGTCAATATAATTTTTATTTTCAGAAAATATTCATTATTCTGTATATTAATTCGATTTATTATTAGAATAATATTTTGCTGTAAGTTTTGCAAGGAATTTTATTCTAGTTGAAATAAATAAATAAATTATCTGAATTGGGAAATCCTTGTAGTTATTTTCTGTCTGTATTATAGGATTTAGTAAATAACAATTTTGTGGTTGTGCTGTTCTCTCTTCGCTATAAATGTATGACTGCTTATAAATTATTTAAAAAACTATTGTCATATAAACCACGAACTATAAATCAAAAAAACGTTATAAAACGTTTTTTCTACAGTTTTCGTAAAATTTGGAATTTAAAAATTTTAAATATTTTAAATGGATAATTGTTCAATTTTCCAGGGTTACTTCACTGAATATTTCAAACTTGAAGTAAATTTGAATTCCAATTATTCCATTTTAAAGTTATTAATTTAAAACTTGGATCAATTTCAAACGTTTATAATATTTTTTAAACGCTTTGAATGACATGTTATGCATCATTTTTTAGAATAAGTAGGTAATCTACTGGGGGTTAAAAGTAGGTCTTTTTGTAGAACTTAGATTTGTTTTAAGACTTAGGATGGCCGCTGGACCGGGATATAAAAGTGATATTATTTTTTGATCGAGAATTTTACACATTTTTTTAGGGAAACTCAATACATCAATCTTCAAACATATATTGCAAGTTTCAACTAAAAAATATCAGTTTTTCAGTAAAAATGTAATGGTTTAGTTTCGCGTTAAAAACCTAATTCGGAACAAAAAAGAAGCAAATTTTTAACCAAATAATTCAACTTCCAAATAAAAAGATCAATTTTCAGCCAAAACTGAAACATTTAAATTGTCACTTAATAACTTTAGTTGAAACCAAAAAAAAATGTTGGTCAACAAAATAATGAAATTTTCAAAACACAATTAATTTTGAACTATTAGGATGAATCCTCAACTAAAAAAAATATATTTTTTTGCAAATAAGTTCGAATTTAAACTGAGTCCTATAAATTTTCAACCAGAAAAGATTTTAATTTTTAAATAACACACATTTTAATTGTAGAAAAAATACTAATGTTCAACAAAGTGATTGAATTCTCAACCAAAAAAGAATCATTTTTAACCAAACTGTTGCATTTTTAAGAAAAAAAATTCTACTAAAACATTAAAATTTTAAAACCAAAAAGATATTGTCAATCAAATATATGAATTGTTAACTAAAATGCGAAAATTTTGAACCAAAAATGAAATAGTTAAATTGTCATTTTATAAAAATTCATTTTCTACCCAGAAAAAAACAATTTTTTACTAAAAAGAGTTAATTTCTGACTAAATAATTTAATTTCCAACCAAAAAGATCAATTTTCAACCAAAAAAGGATCAGTTAAATTTTCAGTTAGTAACTTTATTCAGAACAAAAAAAAATGAATTTTGAAGCAAATAGTTGAATTTTCAAACAAAGAGATCATTTTTCAACTAAAGTGATGAATCTTCAATCAAGAGAATGAATTTTTAACAACTAAGTTAAACTTTTAACTAAGTAGTTGAATTTTCAACCAAAAATATTATAATTTTGAACAAAAACATTTGAATTCTAGAAAATAGACGAATTTTCAGCAAAATGTTTGAATTCTTAACGAAAAATAAAATTCATTTGTAACCAAATAGTTGCATTTTATCAAAAATATTAATACGTTTCTACCAAAAGAAATTAATTTTCAACCCCCAAAAAAAACGAATTTTAAACCAAATACATGAATTTTCAACCAATTAGTTAAATTTTCAACTAAAAAAGATAAATTTTAAACCAGAAATGGAATAATAAAGTTTTAAATTAAGTCATTTATTCAGGGGGAAAAATGTGTTCAACTTTCAAATAAGTAGTTGAATTTTCAACCAAGAAAAATTTTAATTTTTAATAACAACAAAATTAAATTCTAGAAATGAGACGATTCTTCAACAAAATCTTTTAATTCTTAACCAAAAATTATTTTTGTAACAAAACAGTTGTATTTTTAACAAAAATATTAATAAATTTGTACCAAAAGAAATAAATTAAAAAAATTTAAACTAAACACATGAATTTTTAACCAAATAGTTAAATTTTCTACTAAAAAAGAACAATTTTAACCAAAAATGAAATAATTAAATTTTAAATTAAGAAATTTATTCCGAATAAAAAATGAATTAAAAAAATATAGTTGAACCTTCAAACAAAGAGATCATTTTTCAACTAAAGTGATGAATCTTCAATCAAGAGAATGAATTTTTAACAACTAAGTTAAACTTTTAACTAAGTAGTTGAATTTTCAACCAAAAATATTATAATTTTGAACAAAAACATTTGAATTCTAGAAAAGAGGCGAATTTTCAACAAAATGTTTGAATTGTTAACCA
Source organism: Belonocnema kinseyi (assembly GCF_010883055.1). Classification (NCBI taxonomy): domain Eukaryota; kingdom Metazoa; phylum Arthropoda; class Insecta; order Hymenoptera; family Cynipidae; genus Belonocnema; species Belonocnema kinseyi. Next base: position 62,872,589 of record NC_046666.1, on the reverse strand, counting down.
AGGAGAAATAATTTTTACCAAAAGAAATTAATTTTCAAAAAAAAAACGAATTTTAAATCAAATACATGAATTTACAACCAAATAGTTTAATTTTTAACTAAAAAACATAAATTTTCAATCAAAAGTGGAATAATTAAGTTTTAAATTAAGTAATTTATTCGGAATAAAAAACATGTGTTCAACTTTCAACAAAGTAGTTGAATTTTCAACCAAGAAAGATTCTAATTTTGAATGAAAAAACAGTTAAATTCTAGAAAGGAGACAATTGTTCAACAAAATGTTTTAATTCTTAATAAAAAAATTAATTTGTAACAAAGCAGTTGTATTTTTAACAAAAATATTAATAAATTTCTAACAAAAGAAATAAATTTTAAACCAAATAGTCCCATTTCTACTAAAAAAGAGAAATTTTAACCAAAAATGAAATAATTAAATTTTAAATTAAGAATCGGAATAAAAAATGAATAAAAAAAATAGTTAAATTTTCAACCAAAAAGATCAGTTGTCAACCAAAGTGATGAATCTTCAACCAAAACAATGCATTTTTAACAAATTAGTTTAATTTTTAACTAAGTAGTTCAACTTTCAACCAAAAAAGATTCTAATTTTATATAAAGAACAGTTAAATTTTAGAAAGGAGACAAGTTTTCAACAAAATGTTTCAATTCTTAAAAAAAATTTAACCAAACGGATGCATTTTTAACAAAAATATAACTAAATTTCTACCAAAACAAATAAATGTTCAAAACAAAAGAACAATCACAAGAATGAATTTTTAACAAATTCATTTCACTTTCAACTAACATACGTGATTGGATTTCCAACCAAAAAATCTTTTAATTTTGAGTTGAAAGTTTTCATTTTAAATCTGTAAGTTATTTAGCGTTAGAAATATTTTTTTAAAGTTTCAATGATAAAACTTTAAAATTCAGGAGTTCAATTTCGATTGGTTTAATATACAGTTCATTTTTGATTATTTCAAATAAAAAAATGTTAAGCTCTAAGAGTTCGAATTTTTTAATTGCAATGACCGTTCAAAATTATTGCACGCCAGGAAATGACCGGGAATGTTTTTTCTCAATTAAAGCGGCCACCCTAAGAGTATTGTAAAAATGTCACGCCAGTCTAGACTTAGGATTTATGTGTGTTCTTTATTCTTCTGAAGCATTTTTTATGCTTTTCCTGATTTCCTTTTTCGCGTGGGAATTTTTTGATAATTGAGTGATTTTTATTAATCGCAGATGGCTGGAACACCAGTAGCAACACATATGACTGCACAGAGTCACCTGGAGCACATGTGTGCCCTGGACATAACTACACAGACATCGTTCGTGCGTTTATCGGGAATTATCTGCACAATTGGTCCAGTCTCAAGATCAGTTGAAAGGTTGGAGCAAATGATCGAGACTGGAATGAACATTGCTCGAATGAACTTCTCTCATGGATCTCATGAATATCATGCAGAGACAATAGCAAATGTGAGAGCAGCCCAAAAAAATCTCAGCGAAAGAACGGGCATCTGTGTACCTGTTGCTATCGCCCTGGACACCAAAGGTCCGGAAATCCGTACAGGCCTTTTGGAAGGCGTAAGTAAATTTGCTTAATTATTCCGATATTCTAATAGAAATTTTTAAAAAATTGTCTGCATTTTTCAAAAATTAACTTTTTCTCTGTTTTCTCTTCGTCATGTTGAATTTTTTAACGGTAGCATCGACTTATGTTTGAATTTTCAAATCAAGGGATCAATTTTTATCTAAAATTCTCAATCTTCAACAAAAAACAAGTTAATTTTCCAAGTCAAAAAGATTATATTTTCTTTTTCGAAAATGTTAAATTTCGAGCAGAAAATATGAATTTTTAACAAAAATATTTAATTACCAACAAAATGGCTGAGTTTTCTATTAACTTACTAAATTTCTGAGTTAAAAAGATGTATTTTATTGTATAAAAAAAGTTTAATTTTAAATCCGGAAATGTAAATTTAAAAAAATATAATTAAACAAAAACATTTTCAACAAAATAGTTAAAATTGCAATCAAATATTTGAATTTTCAACTCGAACATACGAACTTTTAACAAAAAACTCAATTTTCAACAAAATAGTTTAATTTTCTATCTAATAGTTACATTTTCAAGCCAAAACTATCAATTTTCTACAAAACAGTTTAATTTTCATTCCGATAATGTTTTTCGACCCAAATATTTGAATTTTCACCCAAATGATGAATTTTCAACCAAATATTCGAATTTTCTGTCAAATTTTTACTTTTAAAGCCAAAAATATAAATTTTCAACAACGAAGAGTTTAAAATTAAATCCGGAAATTTAAATTTAAAAAAATTAATTTAAGAAACCTATTTTTAATAAAAAAAAGTTAAATTGTCAACCGCATATAGTTTATTATTCAACCCGTCAATAAAAATTTTCAACAAAAAACTTATTTTCAACAAAATAGTTGAATTCTCTCTAATTGTTAAATGGTTATGCTAAAAGGAATTTTCTACATAAAAGTTTATTTTTAAATCCGACAATGGGCTTTCACCAAAATATTTTAATTTTCACCCAAATGATACATTTTCAACCAAATATTCGAATTTTCTATCAAATTTTTATTTTTCGAGCCAAAAATATGAATTTTTAACAACGAAGAGTTTAATTGTAATCCGGAAATGTAAATTTGAAAAAAAATAATTAAAAAAAAAAACATTTTCAACGAAATAGTTACAATTTTAATCAAATATTTGAATTTTCTATCTAATTGTTACATTTTCAAGCCAAAAAGATCAATTTTCTACAAAACAGTTGAATTTTCAATCCATTAATGTTTTTTCACCAAAATATTTGAATTTTCACCCAAATGATAAATTTTCAGCCAAATATTTGAATTTTCTATCAAATTTTTACTTTTCAAGCGAAAAATATGATCCCGAAATGTAAATTTAAACAAATTAATTTTTAACAAAGTAGTTAAATTTTCAACCATATATAGTTGATTTTGTAACCCTTAAATACAAATTTTCAACAAAAAGCGGTTTTCAACCAAATATTTGAATTATCGCTCATTGTTAAATTGTTAAGCTAAAAGGAATTTTCTACAAAAAAGTTTAATTTTAAGTCCGGGAATATAAAATTAAAAAAATAGTAATTGAAAAAAACGCATTTGCCAAAAAATAGTTGAAATTTTAATCATATATTTAAATTTTCATCCTGATAGTCGAATATTCTATCTAATTGTTAAATTTTTAAGCCTAATAGATAAATTTTTTACAAGACAGTATAATTTACCATCAACGAATTTTAATTTTAACAACAAAAATTTTAATCATCAACAAAAGAAAATCATTTCAAGAAAATAGTTCAATTTTCAAAGAAATATTTGAATCTTCAACCAGAAAATATCAATTTTCAACCAAAATATTAATTTTTAACTAAATAGTTGAGTTTTTTAAAATTAAAATTGAAATTTTTCGGCAAAACAGATTAGTTCTCTTCAAAGAACTAGACTCTTCAACCGAGAAGTTGAGTTTGAAACAAAGTGAATTTTTAACTACCAAAAATTTCAAACAAATAGTTGAATTTTTAGCCAAATAGAGGTATTTCAGTCAAGAAGAATAATTTTTACCAAATAGATCAATTTGTGACTAACATGATGAATCTTCAACAAAAACAATGAATGTTTACAATTGTATCTCAACTTTTAACCCCATTGTTTAATTTTCAGTACAAAAATACGAATTAGCTGAAAAATTATTGATTTTTCAATAGAAAAATATTTTTTAGTCAAGAAAAAGAAAATTAATGAAATTATTGAAATTGAAGCCAGCAAATGAATTTTCTACGACAAAGTTGAATTTTGAACCCTAAAACATAAATTTTCATCAAAAAAGTTAATTTTCAACAAAATAGTTGGGTTTTCTTCGAAAATAGTTGAAATATCAACCAAAAAGGATAACTTTCCAACAAAATTGTTGAATTTTTAATGAATAAATTGTTTTTTTAACTAAATAATTAAATTTACAACCAAATATAATATAATTCTTATCCAAAAGGATGAATTTTTAACTAAAAACATAATAATAGCCTTTAAACCCAAAAAGAATGAAGATTCAACAATAAATAATTAGATTTTCTTATTGTTTCTGTTAATTCAGTTCGAGTTAAGTGGAAAGAATTTACGAGAATAAGGAATTGAAATATATCTACTGATAAAAATACATTTTTTAAAGTCAAACATAAACATTTTTAAGTTCTATTTATTTAATTTTCAATCTTTGATCTTTTCGAATCATTTTCTAAATATTTTTTTTCAGTAAACGTACGGAAGTGTAAAGTTTTCAAAGGTAGCTAAATAAATTTTGAAACGGAAAATTACTGGAAAGTTTTACTAAAGAAAAGACACCACTGATAAAATTTCGGATAAAAATTATTATTATAAATAAACATTTATTGTACTTCTTTTCCAATCTGTCGAATTTTGAATGCTCTAAAAAAAATTGGTTGAATTTTTAATTTTTAACTTTAGGTAATCTCCGAATAAAAATGTTGATGACTTCTACTTTGGAAATGTACAATTTTAATTGTCTTTCATTCGGATTTGTTTAGTTTTGAATAATTTAATTGCCTCTATGCAGGATTTCAGACGTTTACAAAACCATTTTCGTTTTGGTAATTCAAATCTAAAAAATTTCTGTTAGCGTCAAAATATTATTTTAAGTATTTTCAATTAATAATTTAAAATTATAATATTTATTGTATGTATTAAAATATTTATTTTTAGGGCGGCAGCGCAGAAGTTGAACTGGTTAAGGGACAGTCATTTAAACTCTCGACAGACAAGGCACTTCTTGAAAAAGGAAATAATAAGGCTGTCTGGGTCGACTACGTGAATATTTCTAAAGTACTGAAACCAGGAAATCGTGTCTTTGTTGATGATGGCTTAATTTCCTTGATCGTCACCGAAGTCAGTAAGTATAATTCAAATAAAAATTATTGATTCATTAGATTATTTATAACTGAATATTAAGATAAAAAACAGATTTTTAAATAAAAATAACAATATCGTTTAAATATTTATTTTTTAAGTTTATTTGTTTTAAAGGTTACATAAATATAATTCCACCAAGATATTTTATAGAAATTTCAAAAAATTCTTTTAAGATTTCAGATATTTTAAATCTAAATTTCAATATAAAAGTTAATCTTTAACCAAAAACTGTTACATTTTCAACCAAGTAGGTAAATTGTCAACTAAAATAATCATTCTGATTAAAAAAATGAATTTTTAATAAAGTGCTAATCAGGTATTGGAATTTCAAACAACACAATTAATTTTTGATAAAAAATGTCATACATAGTTGATATTTCAATCAAAAAATTTTAAATTTTAAATAAAAAACACTTAAATTCATCTGAAAAGACGAACTGTCCAAAAAATACATCATTTTAACAAAAATATCGAGATTTAGAATAAGAATTATCAACGAAAATTATAATATGTAGTAGATAATTAATCTAAAAAATATTTTAAATCAAATAGTTGAATTCATTCAAAAAGACGAATTTTTTACAAAAGAGTTGAATCCTCAATTACAACAAATTTCAGTTTTAAACCAAACATTTGCAATTTTAAATTAAAGAAGAGTATAAGACTTCTACCAATAGAGATGATTTTTTAAACAAAAAAGACGAATATTCTACAAAATTGCAGAATTTGCAACTAAGAAAGATTTTTCAGTCCAGAATAAAAAAAAAGTTTATGCAAATTATAATTCGAAAGAAAAAAATGTTAACATGAATTACAAATTTTAAGTAACTATAGCAAAAAGTTTAAGAATATTTTATAGATGTTCGGAAATCTTTCAAAGCTTTAAAATGTTTTTAATCTCTTTAAAAATCCTAAATACATTTTAAATTTACACGAATTGTTCCTAAAGAAAGTTTAAAAATCTTTCGTAATCATTTTTGACAATTTTGGAAGGCTTGTAATTTTTTAAATCTTTTTAAATATGATTTTGTATTATTAATTTATAAGAACAAAGAATCGCTTCAAATATTTCCGGGATCTTAGGAATATTTTTTTATGATCTTGAATCCTTTCAAAAGATTAAAATTTTTTTTAATTTCATTTCGAAATCTTCAAAAATCTTCATTTTGCTCTAAGTTTTTTGTGATTTTGTATAATTTTAACAAAATTGTTCAAATATCTTTAAACAATTCAAATTTTTTCTAAAATTTTAAAACAATGGTGCAAAAGTAAAAAATTCATTTCAAATCTTGCCGATTCTTTTTTGATAATATTGGAAATATTTTGCAATGTTTTTAAAGCATTTTAAGTATTATCTTAAAATAAATGTTTTAAAATAAAAATTCATTAAAAAGTTTCTGTGGAATCTTAAAAAAATATTATTCGATTGTGACCTTTTAAAATGTTTAAAAAGCTTTCAAATTTTTTATTTGAAATCTTCAAACATCTAAGTTTCTCCAAAAACACATTTATTTTTGTCTGCTTTCAAAGCTTAAAATTTATAATCAAAACTTTTAAAGATGTTAAAATTCAGAAACATTCAGGAATATTTTTTACCTTTAAATAATGGTTATTTTTTCATTTTCAAAACATTTCATCAAAACATTTAAAATAAAATATTTTTGTCCATATTATTAAAGAATCATTTGTACAATTTAAATCTGCTTTTTCAGATATAAATCCTGAGAATTAAAATTAATTATTTGAAAATTGCGATTTACAAAATTCCTGAAAGTTCGAAAGAGCAAATTGAAAACAGGAATGTCGACCCTACCTGGAAAACCTGGAATTGTTAGGGAATTTTTATATACCTAGAAAAACCTGGAAATGTCATGGATTTTTTTTGAAAGTCAGGGAATTTGTTCGAGAGCGTGCTTAATTTTTTTTTAATTGCAATATAAAATTGAACAAAAATTATTCTTTATTTGTAAAAGTAGCTTTATATGACCTTATTTAACTATTTTGTTTAAAATTCGCGTTGTTAAAATTGTTTAGTTTTATTCAAATCTTTTTGATTGAAAATCAAAATTGAGCAATCATCGCTTTGGTTGAAAAAGGAAATATTTTATTGAAAATTCCTTTTTTTTTCTCAAAATAAATCTGTTATTGAAAATTTAACTATTTCAGTTGAAGTATGAAACATTTTGTTGATTTTCAATAATGAATTTTTAATTAAAAATGTAACTTCAATTTTTGGATCATTTAGTTTAGAATGCTTAATTCGAAAAGCTTTCACTTTAAAAAATTTCCATTTTAGTTTTTTAATTTTCAAGCATATATTTTAATTTAAAGAATTTCAAAATGCAGTTTTAAGTATTAAAAAAATTCAAATTAGAAGTTTTTGAAAACGGAGGTTTTTAAAATAAAAAACAGGGTGGCCGCTGGTCCGGAAAACCCGGAATTTTACGAATTTTCAGAAGAAAAATCTACCCAAATTCGATTTTAACCGTTTTTAAAATAATTAAAGTGCAGTTTTGAGAATTGACACAATTAAAAATTAAAAGCATTTGAAGTTGAAAATTTTTGATTAAAAACAGTTTTATTTTATCAACTGTAAATATAAATATATAAATAATTTTTTTAATGGATCTGTACTCTAAGTATAGAAATCTGAACAATAATTGATTTGACCAAAAAATTCTAGATCCCTTCAAAATTTAAGAATTTCCAGATTGTAACTGTTTCAATCCGAAAGTCTTGATAAGAATTGAAATTAATATATAATTTATTCCGATAATTTTATTTTTATATACAAATTTTCATGATTTATCAATAATATATTTTTAATTCAGAGTTTCAGGTATTCCTTTATATTATTTTTGTATATTAAATTTAATAAATAAATTTATTAATATATTATTTATATTAATTTTTTCAGCTATTAAAAAATGTAAACCTGCGTTTTACTATTTTCAACTTAAAAATAAATCCATAATGATATAGTCATAATTAAAGGTTTTTATTAAATTTAAAATATTGTGAGTCAAAATTATTTAATTTTTATACCATCTAATTTGAAATTTCTTAATGTAGAAAAAGAATAAGTATTTAATATTAGCGTTACAATTTTAATTGTTCTATTTAAAAAGTATTTAATTTATAAGTGAAACTGGTAAATTTTGCGGCATAAATAAAAATTGAACACTTATTATTTGTAGAAAAAATTGGAGTAATTTTAAGTCACATATAGAAGTTTTGAAAAGATTCAAAATTAATTAAAAACTTGAAATTATTTCAAGTAATTTAAACGAAGTGCGTTAAAATTTTTTTCAGGACTTATAAATATATTTTAAAATTAATCGAAATATTCCTACAATTTTGGAAAATCCAGCAAATTATATGAAATCCTTAAAAAATCTTCCATGTTCTTCTTTGATAATTTTTTTAAATTTCTTAAAATCTTCTTAAACCTTCTGTTATATTAAGTTTTAAAAGCGAAAAATCATTTTCAATTTTCCTAACGATCTTAAGAAAATTTTTATTCTTTTGTAAAGAAAATTTTTATTCTTTCGTAGTCTTTAACAATTCTTAAAAAAATCTAAATTTTTTGTTTGAAATCTGCAAAAATCTAAATTTTATTTTAAATTCGGCTGTAATATCTAAATGTAAATCTCTTAATATTACTCTAATATTTTTACAAATAATAAGTGTTCTATTGTAATTTATAAATTCAAATTTTTTTTTTAATTTGCAGGATTTTCTAAAAGTTATTGAAAAAATGCAATTGATTTTGAAATATATTTAAAAGTTCTGACATTAAATTCAAAAATGATTTAGAATTTGGAAAAATTTAAAACCAATTCTAGATTTTTCAAGTTGTTGAAATAAAATTTTGAAGCTTTTCAAGGATGCCTAGACTATTTAAAATAAAAAGAATTCAACTTCTAATTTAAGAACTGTTAACTTAAAAAAATTATTTTTTAATTTTTAATGTTATAGCTTAAAATTTATTAAAATAATATAATTTTGAAATTTTTTAAAGTTCATTGCTTGATTCTTTAATTTAGACTTTAAACTCTATAATTTTTTCAAAGTTCTAAATTTTTCAGTTTATTTGCATTTCACTTAAAACTGTTTAATTTAAAAGTGTTAGTACCTTCCAGTTTATACGTGTAAGTTATTGAGCATTTGAATACACAATTTTTGAATTGAAAACTTTTAAACTTCAATTTTAAAAATTTGGAATTCAAGGGTTCCAGTTTGAATGCTTTAATTTGCTGTTTATTACTTAATATGGGAAAATGTTTAGAATATAGTTTGATTTTTTAAACTTAATTGGCCCTGAAAAATATTTGCGAACCGAGAAAAAACCGGGAAATGACCGGGAATTTTGTCCTTTGATTAAAATTGCCACCCTGAACTATTCCAGTTAAAAATTCATTGTTTTAGTTAAGAATGATTCTTTTTCGCTAAAAATTCAATTGTATGTTAAAAATTTTTTTTTTTAGTTAAAAATTTCGCCGATCAAAGTTTAAAATTATATTTTTTGTTTAATTGAAATTTTTTTTCGACTTATTTAACTGTTCCATTTTTGGTTGAAAGCTGATCTTTCCCAGATGAAAATTAAACTATTTTATTGAAAATTAATCTTTTTTAGTTAAACATTCAAATATCTATTTGAGAATTGATGCATTTTATTGAAAAAAAATGATTTTTTATGTAGAAAATTAATGTCTTTGGTAAAAAATTCCCCTATTTTGTTAAGAATTCATCTATCTTGTTAAAAATTCAATATTTAAAAATTGGAATTAAAAATTTATTTGAATTATTCTTCAAGTTTATAGACTTTAAGAGACAAATTTAAGAAATTATTAATTATGTTTTGAGTATTATGCAATTATCAATTAATCGCTGGTGCTAATATATTTAAGAATATCTTGTAATATAATCTGTCAAAACTTTCTAAATTAAACATATTAATTGAATCCTAGAAACTGAAAAAAACAACATTATTTATAATAAACTCGCGAAACTATACATATTCCCAGTCGATTATTTGAAAAAATGCGGATAAAAATGTCAGGTAATTTCTCTCCAGGATTAGAGTAAATGAGTAGACATCCTGGATTTTCAATCTCTGAGTTCTCAATGCAGATTTCAAAGATTTCAACTGAATTTATTTTCTTTTCTTTTTTTCAGGTGATTCTGGAGTCATCACCACCGTTGAGAATGGCGGCACTCTTGGCTCCCGGAAGGGTGTGAATCTCCCAGGAGTTCCCGTCGACTTGCCCGCGGTCTCCGAGAAGGACAAATCAGATTTAACTTTCGGCGTGGAGCAAGAAGTCGACATGATCTTCGCCTCGTTCATCCGTGACGCCTCAGCCCTGACCGAGATCCGCGCCATCCTCGGCGAGAAGGGAAAGAACATCAAGATCATCTCGAAAATCGAGAACCAGCAAGGAATGACCAACCTGGACGCGATCATCGAAGCCTCCGACGGTATTATGGTGGCTCGCGGTGATCTTGGAATCGAAATCCCTCCCGAGAAGGTCTTCCTCGCCCAGAAGTGCATGATCAGCAGGTGCAACAAAGTTGGAAAGCCTGTGATTTGTGCCACTCAAATGCTGGAGTCCATGGTCAAGAAACCACGTGCCACCAGGGCTGAAACATCTGATGTTGCCAATGCTGTTTTGGATGGTGCTGATTGCGTCATGCTTTCTGGTTAGTTAATTAATTAATTTTTTTATTTTAGGCTGCTTCCCAGGGAAAAACGAAACGATTGAATGGAAAATGTTTTCAATTTTTAACTGGGGAATGAGAGTGAATTTATTTTTTGACCGGGATTTTTGCGAATTTTCAAAAGAAAAATCTGCCAAAGTCCGATTTCAACAGGTTTTTAAATAACTAGAGTTCAATCTTGAAGATTTAAAGAATTAAAAATTAAAGGAATTTAAATTTGAAATTTTTTTCGTTAAAAACAGTTTTATTTTATGAACTGTAAATATAAATTATATAATTAATTTTTAAATGGATCTATGCTTCAAGTATAAAAAACTGAACAAAAATTGATTTGACAAAACAATTCTACATCCGTTCAAAATTTGGAGAATGTCCCGATTGAAACTGTTTTAATTCGAAAGTCTTAATAAGAATTGAAATTAATATAATATTATTTATGACGATATTTTTATTTTTAAATCGAAATTTTAATGATTAATCAATAAAATATTTTAGTTTCAAAATTGTAGGTCTTTATATTATTTTTACATTAAATTTAATTTAAAAAATTGATTCATATATTATTTTTATTATTTTTTTTCAAACATTAGAAAATGTGAACGTGCGGTTAAAACTTTATAAACTATTTTCAACTTGATAATAACTCCATGATAATATAGTCATAATCAAAGGCGTTTATTAAATTTAAAATATCGTTTAAGTCGAAATTATTTCATTTGAAATTTTTTACTTTAGAAAAATAATGTAATATGAACTTAATTGTTTTACATAGAAAGCTTTGAATCTCTAGAATTTCAATGAATTTCTAAACTTTGAACGTTACAATTTTAATTGTTATATTTTAAAAATTCATAATTTTTCAAGTGAAATTTTTAAATACTGACGTGTAAATAACGATGGAACACTTATTATTTTTAGAAAAAATTAAAGCAATTTCAAGAGATATTTATAAGTTGAGAAAAGATTTAAACTTAATTAAAAACTTGAAATGATTTCAAGTAATTTAAACGAAGTGTGGTAACATTTTTTTCCAGGACTTCTAAATCTATTTTTAAATTAATCGAATTTTTCCTACAATTTTCGGAAAATTCTGCAAATTAAAAAAAATCCTTTAAATGTTTCATGTTCTTTTTTTTTATCATTTTGGAAATCTCTTCAAATCATTTTCAATTTTCCCAGGAAACTTAAGAAAAAATTTTCTTTCGTTTGAAGTCTTTCACAATTCTTAAAAAGATTCTAATTTTTTTGTTGGAAATCTGCAAAAATCTACATTTTGTTTTAAATTCGGCTGTGGGTATTTGCACCAAAATTTCGGTACGAATAAACGAATTTTGTCGATACACAAACTTGGTTTAAATTATTTTAAATAATTTCAAGTTTTCCTCTAATTTCAATATTTGAAAAAGTGTAAATATCTCTTAAAATTACTCTAATTTTTTATACACATAATAGGTGCTCTATTGTTATTTATAAATTTGAATTGAAGGATTTTTTTAATTTCCAGGGTCTTCTAACAACTTGTAGAAAAAATTCAATTCATTTAAAAATATATTTAAAAGTTCCAAAAAAATTTCAAAAATTATTTTTAATCTGGAAAAATTTAAAACCACTTACACATTTCTCAAGATTCCGATTTTTCCTACCAATAAGAATGACTTATTAGTAAAATTGTTGAATTCTTAATCGAATAGTTGCATTTTTTTAACGAAAGATTCAATTTTTACTAAAATAGATGAATTTTCAACCAATAAGTTTGACTTAACAAAATTGTTGATTTTTTAACTGAATAATTGCATTTTTATATTAAGAAAGATGAATTTTTCACTAAGATAGATTAATTTTCAACTGATAAGTTTGAATTTTTAACAAATTGTTGAGTTTTTAACCAAGTGGTTGCATTTTTATTTAAGAAAGATGCAATTTCTAATAAAATAGAGGAATTTTTTAAATAAAAGACAAATTTTCAACAAAAAAAGTTGGATTTTCATCCAAAAAAGGCTTTAGTTGACTTAGCAACAAAATATGTATTTTAAACAAGTAAATTTTCTTCGAAATAGTTGAATTTTCTACCAATAAGGATGACTTACTAATAAAATTGTGGAATTTGTAACTATATAGTTGCATTTTTATTTAAGAAAGGTGCAATTTTTACTAAAATAGAAGAATTTTTGATAAAATTGTTGAATTTTTAACCGAATAGTTGCATTTTTATTTAAGAAAGATGCAATTTCTACTAAAAGAGAGGATTTTTTCAAGTAAAAGACAAAATTTCAACAACAAAAATGTTAGATTTTCATCCAAAAAAGGTTTCAGTTGACTTCGCAACAAAATATGAATTTGAAACAAGTTAATTTTGTTAAAAATGGTTGAGTTTTCAATCAATAAGGATGACTTACTAATAAAGTTGTGGAATTTTTAACCGAATAGTTGGATTTTTATTTAAGGAAGCTGCAATTTCTACTAAAATAGAGGAATTTTCAACTAATAAGTTTGACTTTTTAACAAAATTGTTGAATTTGTAAACAAATAGTTGCATTTTCATTTAAGAAAGATGCTGCTTCTACTCAAAGAGAGGATTTTTAAAAATAAAAGAAAAATTTTCAATAACAAAAATGTTGGATTTTCATCCAAAAAAAGGTTTTAGTTGACTTGGCAACAAAATATGAATTTTAAACAAGACAATTTTCTTCGTAATAATTGGGTTTTCAACCAACAGTTGAATTGTTTACCAAAAGGGATGACTTTTTAGCAAAATTGTTAATTTTCCAAACAATTGATAAAATTTATAACGAAAAAGGTAATCTTCAGGAGAAAGCAACTGCAAAAAAAAAATGAAATAGAAATATAAACGAAAGGTAAATAAATTACTAATAACCATATTATATCAGGGTTACCAAAATCTTACATTTTTTTGCACATCCCTGATTTTTTCCTGTCCAATAAAACTCCCTCACTTATTTCAAATTATGAGTAAGAATTTTTTGTAGGTCTTACTGTCTTCATTAAATTAAATGAATAAAAAGGAAATTACTGGAAAGTCCGTTTATTAATATTCTGATGTTTCAGCCTTCACTGCGTGCCTTTTTCGGATAATCTTTGCTTATTTTCTTGTAAAAAAAAACAAGAATATTCAATTTTAGAGTCAATAATCAAAAAAAGTATCATATAAAAGCCTCATAAAAATTGAAGAGGCTTTTTTTGCGTAACTACATCGTAATTGTTGGAAAAACAAAATCTTTATGAAAGACCGTAAGACAGTTTTTTCGGAAGACCGTTAAGAACTACAAAAAAATTCTTAATCATATTTACATTGACGGTCGAAGAAAGGATTAATTTGATACATATCAAATCTACTTAATAATTTTTTTAAATCCTTGTTGGCTGGTTTTTCGTTCACTCTCCAGGTTTCTTTGGTGCTGAAAGTTAAAAGTTATATTACGTTTCTATACAATTATTTCGATTTATTTGTTCCATTTGCGAGTTCCCAACAATTACTTACATGAATAAAGGACCCGCCTCCCCTTATTGTCACAAATGATAATAAAATATCTCCCCATTGAGCTGTTACGTAATTAAAGTACTGTCCCAAACTAGAACAAATTGAAGTCGTTTTCGAGATTGAAAAAAGGGGGTTTTGAATTTTAGGCGAAACTGCTAAAGGAGAATATCCTTTGGAATGTGTTCGTACCATGGCCAACATCTGTAAAGAAGCAGAGGCAGCGATTTGGCAAAATCAGCTCTTCACTGACCTTACTAGGAGAGTTATTCCCCCAATTGACGCTACACACGCAGCAGCAATCGCTACAGTCGAAGCCGCTCAGAAATGTCTCTCCAGTGCGATCATTGTGATCACAACTTCAGGAAGATCTGCACATCTTATTTCAAAATACAGGCCACGTTGTCCCATCATCGCAGTCACCAGGTTCCCACAGGTCGCCCGGCAGGCACATTTGTACCGTGGAATTTTGCCACTTCACTATCCAGGTACGAATCTACGGAAAACATTTTTTTTCTTTCGTTAGAAACTCTATTTGATATGATCTTAAATGACAGGCTTGAGAAAAATGAGTCAAAGTAGGCGCTGTGCGTCTAGAAAAAAGAGTTATGTAGCTTATTAAGAGGTTAATTAAGTCTTTTAATTTCTCCCCCACTTATATTTTCCCTCCTCTAACCTCACTCCATTCTTTGCCCCTTTCTCCAACTTTTTCCTCCTCTACTTTCCCTTCTCCTCGCTCCAGAAACTAACACTCTCCTTCCCCTACTGCCCTTCCCCATTCCTTACTTTCTCCTCCCTGCTCACCCACGTTTCTAATCATTTCCCTAATTTCTCTTCATTTACGCTCACTTTTCCTACTTCCCCTGCCCTAAATATCCTTCACTTCCCTAGTTGTCGGTCCTACTTCTCCTCATTTCCCCTACTTTACCCACTTTACCATTCCCCCACTTTACCCTACTTATTTCCCCCTATTTTTCCATACTTCCATTTCCCCAATTCCCCTACTTCGTCTCCCTCATTGTCCCTCAGTTCCCCTAAATAGCTTCTCATCCTTACTCATAGTGGCCGCTGGACCGGGAATTTTACAAATTTCTAGAAGAAAAATCTGTCAAGTTCGATTTCAACAGTTTTTAAAATGAATTGTGGCATTGTGATCTTTCTTAATTATGTTAACATTCAGTTTAGAATACGTAATCTAAAATCTTTTACTTGCAAAATTTTCCATTTTTATTTTTAAGCGTACATTTTTAATTTAAAAAATTTTAGAGTGCTTTCTTGAATACTTAAGCAATTAGAAACTAAAAGCGTTTGAATTTGAAAATTTTTGATAAAAACATTTTTATTTTATCAACTGTAAATATGTATAAATAATTTTCTTTAATGGATTTGCAAAACGATTCTAAATCAGTTCAAAATTTAAGAATTTCCTGATTTAATGTTGAAAAATAAAGGGTTTCAGTTTGAAAGTCTTCATATAAATAACAACTTAAACACTTGTTATTTGTGGACGAAGTTTAAGTAATTTTAAGAAATGTTTAGAAGTTTTGAAAGATGCTAAATTACTTTAAAACTTGAAATGATTTGAAATAATTTTAGCGAAGTATGTGTACCGACAAAGTTCGGCTATTCATACCAAAATTTCGATGCAAATATCTAAAGGGTAATGTAAAACAAAATGTCAATTCTTGCAGATTTCAAACAAAAAATTTAGAGGCTTTTTAAAAATTGTAAATAAATAATAAAAACATTATTTTAAGTTTCTCAAGAAAATTGAAAATGATTTTTCATTTTGAAAAATTATTTTAAGATAATATTTAAAGAGTTTTTAAAATATTTTTTAAAAATTGCCAAAAAAGTATCTTGAAGTTTTTGAGAAAGTTTTTTTAAATTTGCAAGATTTTGTAAAAATTGTAGAAAAAATTCGATAAATATATCTTAAAATTGTTTGAAATATTTTCTTAAAATAATTTAAAAAAAAATAAAAAATCATTCCCAATTTTCCTAGGAATCTGAATTAATGTTTTTATTCTTATAAAGCCTGTCATAATTCTTGAAAAACTTCTAAATTTTATTTATTTAAATCTTCAAAAATCTACATTTTGTTCTAATTAAGGCTGTGGCTATTTGCACTGAAATTTTGATATGAATAGCCGAATTTTGCCGGTAAACACATTCATTTAAAATTTTTTTTAAAACTTCTAAATATCTCTTAAACTTGAATAATAAGTCTGAAATTGTTATTTATACATTACAATTTTAAGGATATTTTTTTAAATTAGACGATTTTCAAAAAATTGAAGGAAAAATTCAACTAATTTTAAAAGACATTTAGAAGATATGAAAAAATTTCACAAATAATTTGAAATTTGAAAAAAAATGAAAACAACTTCTAGATTTCTCAAGATTTTGAGATAAAATTTTGAAGTTTTCAAGGATGTTTAAACTATTTAAAATGAAAATAATTTAACTTCTAATTTAAGAAGTGTACATGTACAAGGACCTTTTTATCAATAATTTTTTTTGAATTACTTTTTATTTGAAATTCGAAATTATTTATTATGTTGTAGGACCTAATTTTGACTCACGAACAAAAAAAATGTTGTAATTTTTTATTAACATCCGGCCGAGATATGGGCGATCTGAATAAGCCATGTGAAAAAACGGTCGCCATGATATCTCAAATTCGGATCATCTGAAACACAAAAACCCAATTGATTCTTACAGAGTCCATAAGTGGCTATCGTATGACGTTCAATCATGAATCAATATTTATAAATAAACAAATGGTGAATTAAAATTTTTTTTCGATTTTTCAACATTTACTCTGTCAAATTGTTATTAAATATCCATGGAAAATCATGACCAAGGGCCATACGATAGCCAAGTACCAGTACGGTGACGGTATGGTGCTTCGCAAAGGAGGCTCTGGATGTAGGAGAGAGAGAATTAAATTTGTGTTTGTGGTGGAGGGGGGTAATGTGCCGGCAAACCTTAAATTGGTTGGTGAGTGGCCGCCCTCGAAGACTTTTTTGTTTTTTTTTGCCTTCTTTTTTCTTGTTAGAAAACGAAAACCGAAATGTTGTTCAGAATGGCAGATTGCGTCTAGATGAATCTACGCCCCGGAATCGTGTTGGAGGAGATGGTGGTGACCTTAAAAATGAAGGAGAGAACGTCTGCAGCGTTACGTGAACGAAAACAAGAAGGATGTCTACTGATCCTGGTTCTGCGGAGGAGGCAGTAGAAATACTCCACCTGAACGGAACTGTCGGTAAGATTCTGCGGCGGAAATACGTATCGCGGCTACTATACGCCGGATCATAGCCGGGTACAGCGACCCGGGCGGCCCTCTGAGCGTCGACCTGACGCGCCCGCTCCTCCTGGGCGGCATGACGTACTAACTGGTCCTCCTCAGTGGCCATGAGTGGCTATTCTTCCTCGGCGGTCCTGCGTGCGCGTTTCTCGGCATCGCGACGTTTCCGAGATTCGGTTGTAGCGAGTTTTCGCGCTGCTCTCGAACCTTGACCTTTCCTTTCCCGTCGTTCATTGATGAAAAGTAAATCCTTGGCGGCCCAGTGTGCTCGTCGTTGGCGCGTGCGACGATTAGGACGCGGTTATCTGATGCTCCCTATCATTAAAGGATTTTGCGCGTTCCACAGCCCGTGCACGTCTATGCACGGCCCGCGATTAAGAAACGGCATGCGCGGCTTCTCTTTTTTCGGAAAAATCAGGCTGACGGCAGAGGTGGTGCTAAGCTGGGCAGGCTGGCGACTTCTATACAGAAAGCTGTCTCCGCCGATGCGTCAAGGACCCAAGCTCGTGGGCCGATCTCGCGCGGCTCGAAACGAAACGCGCTACCACCGTACTTAATTCACTTCAACACTCACTGTAGTTGAACCCGGAGAACGCGAAAGAAGAAACACTGTAACTTAAATACAAAACGAAAGAAGCATGGTAACTTTAAGGCAAAACAGAAGAAACCCTGCAGACCCCTACACGAACGGAAGACTCGCAACTGAATGATGTTCCCGGCGATGATTGCGTAGACTGTGATAAGGATGATTTCCACTGGATGAATATGAAGTGAATCGGATGTGGTAGGTTGAAAATGAAGTGAAGAGGAAGGCTTATACTTTTAGACTTGCATTTTTTTTATTCAGCGGAGAGAAGACAGAACGAACGTTCTGACCAACTCTGAAATTGTACAACGACTGCAGGCTCGTTCAACTCAATAAGGGAAAATGGCGAATTTTTAAAACTTAGGCGCGGGGGGTTGAGAGGCAGCGAGGGGAGTCAAATTAGTTCTCCTGACCATCGCAGATGGCGCTAACGCGAAACGAGGAGGGCCACACCTGTACGCAAAGTAAAGTGTTTGTTGTCATATGATGCATGATGCACTGGTGAAAGTTAGAACATTATTAAAAATGGATAACAAAAAGTGTACAGTGAGTGGTTGAGAATGTAAAAAAGTGAATGACTAGCAAGTGATAGGTCTAAGTTCCCAAAATGACGTTCAGTGGTCTTAATAAAGTGGGTGCAAGCCACTAGAAATGCAGTTGCAAAAATGCACTTCTTGAATCGTGATTTAATTATTTCTTCTCACTAAAAATAAGGGAAAAATAAAATTAATGAGACACAACAACGGAGAAATAGAATACTAATTATCTTTCATTTCTCAATTTGCGATTCTTATTTACTTCATTTTGTCTTTATTTTTCGTTTTTCTTAAACTATTTTGAGATTCAACACATATAGGGACGGGGCATATAGATACACATGCATCAACACGTGGACGCTCGCCGAAGTTCTCCAGCTGATCGCAAAGTATGCTGAATGTCTTTATTTATTTTCCACGGAGTTGACTGACCCTGAACGATTGTGCTTATTCTACTCTACTCTATTCGACTCCCGGCAGGCCGAACGCGGAGGTCTCGCAGCGATGGGAGCGCCGACGAACCTGCCGATTGGCTGAGAAACGACAACGAAGTCGCAGCCAAGCGGTGGGGACAGCCACCCAGGCCCACTGCACGAGCCTTCGCGCGCCAGCCGCCATTAGACCGAAAAATTACTATTTCCTAGTGAACTTTAATTAGTTATTTAAAATATAAAGAATTTTAAATTATGAAATTTAATTGCATGACTTTTAAATATTCTATCTTCAATCCCGCTAGGTACAATAGGACGATGGTTCGGGGTTATTTGTTTATAACATTAAGAGAGATGATAAAATAACAATAAAATGTAGAAAATCCAATAGCTGTCTGAACAGTCGTCGCATTACCTGCTAAAAGTCCGCTGGATGAGACGAGTAGTCGTCATCCGTCTCCTCCCTATCGATGGTTTCGATAGGGTAAACGCCCTTTTATTCGTCGACGCTTTCAGCGTAATTTGGACGCACCTGCTCGGCGGCGCCCTGCTCGTCTAGAGCGAGCGTGATGTCTTGCGTCTCGCCGATCTCCTGGCTCACAATTTCCGGTATCACAGCTGGTTGTCTCAGTACAGGTACCAAGGTGCTCCCATGCCCCTTATGGGCCACGTTGTCCTTTCAGATCCAATGCACGTTACCAATTAGGTGGTCTAGGACCTAGAAGATCCAAAGTCGGGCTGGAGCTAGTTTGGCGTTAAAGCCGGCTGCCTTTTTTGAAAGCTGGTGGTTAGGCACATAACTCTATCACCAGGGTAGAAATGTGGCAACGTGGATGCTGCAGCTTATTTCTGTTAATAATCAGCTTGTCGTATGCGGGCTTCATGCTCACGGTTGTGTCTTTTTTCCGTTGACGGATCTTCAGGAACCTGTTCTAGGCTCCGTTCTCCTGGGTGAAAAATGGTTCGGCCCATAAGGAAACAACTAGGCGTGACTCCTGTTGCTGCGATTCTTCGCCTGCGGAGGCCGAAAAGTAGCTCCGGTAAGTGTTCATCCCAAGTTCTTTGGTTGCCCTGGTGTAAGTGAAGCTTTAACCCCTTCTTTAACTCCTAGTTTCTGCGTTTAGTGGGGTTAACACGAGGGTGGTAGACGGGCGTAGTCCACCGCTCGGAACCCCACCTCTGATTGGCTTCGGCCCAAGTGTGGCTAATAAACTGCGGCCCGTTGTCGCTGAGAACACGGCGAGGATAGCCGTATCTGTTAAAGACCTTTACGATTTTTAAAATTATTTTCGGGGCATCGGATGCTCTTAGAGGAAACGCCTCGACCCATTGGATAAAGAGATGAGTGACGACGAGAATAAATGTATTCCATTGGCTGGTACGGAGATACGGCTCCAAGAGATCCACGTCAACCGTATCCCAGGCTCGTTGTGCGGGACGTGGACGTTGGTTGTTTGGTTGTCGGTTAAGCACCGGTTTGCAACAAATGCATAGGTAGCAACCGGCTACGTAACGACGAATCTTCCTATTCATTACAGGCCAAAAGAAGAGATCCTGTATGGCTCGTATCTTTTCTTCGGCACCAAGATGACCTGCGACTGCAGCGTCATGGTAGTCCCAGATCACTCGGGGCTGCTAGCTTTTTGTGACCTGCAACCTCCATTTTTGTTGTCCCTCGTCGATTTTCCAAAAGCCTTGATCGGTCATTCTGTTCCGATTCAAGAAAAGGGACTCCTCGGGCGTGTGATTCGTGGATCGTTGGAGCTCGCGCAAACGAATTGCGTCGCGAGTGATGACGGGATCCTCCTGCTGAGCGTTTATTATTTTGTGGAAATGGGGTGGCCGTCCTATTGTACTAAGGACCGGAATGGCTTGTGCATCTTCTGCTCGTATACTGGCGGCTGTAGGGAGCCAACATCACTGCCAGATCTGGCTCACCAGGGACTACTCGTTATGATTTGGGTGCCGCGACAATGCGTCTGGCAGCTCGTTTTTACGAGGTACGTGCTCGACGGTGCGTGGAAACCTATTAAGGAACAGATTCCACTGAGCGAGTTTGTCCCTGGTATCCTTCTGACGCTCGAGCTACGTCAGCGTTTTGCTATATGTTCACGAGGTAAAGGGTCGATTTTCGAGGAATGGCCGGTAACGCTTAATCGCCCAAACGACCGCGAGGCAGTCTTGCTCATTATAATGGTAACTTGCCTCGGTTTGGGAGATTTTCGGATAGAAAAATACATTATTTGTCGTTTTCCTTCTGGTTCTTCCTGCATTAATACAGCCCCAATGCCACGAGCACTGGCAACGGTCTGTAAAATGAAGCGAAGCTTCATGAGGTTTTAGAAAGTGCCCGTGGTATTTTTTTAACCGAATGGTATCACCCTAAATTGGAACTGCCCTCCTCCGGGCGTTGGAAAGCGCTATACTGGCAAGAACCTGGCGAAATAGGTACTGCCAGTATTCGCTCTTTAGATCCAAACCTAAAGTGGAGAATATTTTCGCCGTACCCTGATCCTTGAGAGTCTCGTTGATTCTGAGTAGGTATTGAGGTACGTCAACCGTCCTACTGTTCAGCTTACTATAACCAGCGCAGAAACGGTAATCGCTGTTCTTTGCGGCGATTGCGATGGCTGAACTGAAGAGGGAGGTAATGTGTTCGATGATGCCTTCTCTTAGCATCTCACGAACCAGAACGTCGATGTATTGACGCTTTTCGTCTCAATAACGACGAAGGGTCTCAAAAAGGATGTTCGTCCTTAACTGGATTGTGTGTTGAATATTGGCCAGTCTTGTTTGAGGGCTGAGGTACACTCACTGCCGATCAGTGGTACCGACGTAGATACAATCGGCCACATGGTCGTGGGTAACCTTGTGTTGTTTCAGCCAGCATCGACCGACAGTTAGTTCGGATCGAAGCTCTAGACTGATAAAGAATGTGCTGGGATATTTGACTTCTTGTAGGATCGGTTTTAGCGTCATCGAGCCGCTCAATTTGATGGTTGTACCTACGGCAGCTTAGAGGGCGTGAAGGGAACTAGACGTCCGGTTCTGCAGCTCGGTGTTTTATCAGAATGGATTCCTTAACAAAATTCTCCGACGCGAGAGTATCGATCTCAGAAATGTGCGGATACTACGCTTAGGACGGTGGTGCGCTGGGCACGGCTTCGGCCGCCCGGTCTCGCCAGTTTCCCCGGACCGTGGTATTTTGACGGGCCCTGATAGCGGGATATTTGCGATGAAAATGACGCCCCGGGCAGTAATGGCACTGCGGCGAGGGTCTAATGCTCGGGCGGGCACCGTTGCTGCTTTAAGGCTGCTGCGTCGCGGTGGCTTTTTTACTCTGAGAAGGCTCACGGCCGGCCTTCCAGGGATTCTATTTTGCTTCCTCGGAGAGCCAGGAAGTATTTTTTCTCGCGGAAAACTCCGACGACCTCTTTTTTCGCCTGTTTGGTGGCTTAAAGCTGAACGTGTAGCTTCTTAAGTGCTGTTACGCTTGCGAAATGTTGTGTGAATAGACTGCGAAATTTGGTCCATGGTAAGGACAAACTTTTATAGGCCTGGTACCATTTTGAGACTCGGTCGGTCAAAGATTGGGTTACCATCCTTGAACACAAATTCTGATCGATGAATGCCTCTGCGAAGTAGCGTTCGCGTTGGTTGAGGAACTCCTCCGGATTCTCGTCATCCATGCCAGAGAAGTTCGGCACAGCCACATCTAGTGTGCGTATTGCCCGCATACTAGATGTACCGGACGAACCGTCCGTGCACACACACGATAACGAACACGGTTCGCTTCTCGAAGTCAAGAAGAGCCATGTCAGGCCTCGTGTGTTCAACAGAAACAATTGTCGAGATTATAAATTTCCAGTATATGCGGCACTTCTCATTCTCGACAATTGACTCGTCCCTAGCAGCATTTAGAGGAGCGATATTAAGGTTGATGCCGTAGGAGTGACAGATATAGTAATAAAACACTCTTAGTGCCGCATTGTGCCACTGGATGTAGGTTGTTCCCGTATGAGTTAGACAACTAGATATTATGTGTACCAAATGCTCGGGGTGTGCATGGCACGCCCTGCAGCTATCATCGGGAATGTCTTGGCTCAAAATGTGGCGACGGTATGTTAAGGTGGAAATGACACCGTCTTGACATGCCAAAATGAAACCCTCCGTGCCAGACTTCAATCCGGGTGATTTAAGGAAAGCGAAAGTTAGCCCACACGACATTGACTTATCCTCCACATTTCTGTGGAAGATGCCGTGAATCCTCTTATCGAGAAACTGTTCACGGAAGTTTTTCTCTTGTGCTTTCTTAATCCAGGCTTTCAGGAGTGAGTACTTAAAATAGATAAGATTTGGTGCATTTTGCTCACCCCTAATACTGAAGTTAAGTCCAATTGTTTCAGCAGCCTCCTCTGCCGCTTTGTACAGAAACGCTCCTTTATCCACTTCTTCGTGCTTTCTGACCATTTTAAGGAGAGGGTCTCTTCCATTTGCCACTCTATGTGCTGTACCCAGAATGATCCAGTTGTGAAAACATTCAAAATTCAATATTGCGCGATCACCTTGACGGCGTGAGATGTAGAGTCGCGGAACAGAAGATTTCAAATGCATGCTTCTGTTCATGTACATAACCTTTGATGTCCCGATATCAAGGGATTTGAGCTCGTTCTTCGTTTATGGTACCACTCCAAATGAATAGAGTACTACCGGGACGGCAAACATGTTTTTTGCAGATACTTTGTTCCTCGCCGACAGTTCGGAAGACTAAATGTGCCGGATAAGACGTTTGCATCTGCTTCGGAGATTATCCTTTATAGATGTCACACCCTGAACGCGGCTCTATGGCACGCCCAGGTATGTATAAGTCTCTCCAGCGGAAATGTGTCGTATAGCGCTTCTATCGACGAGCTCAGGGTCTTCAGGGATGCCAATAAGTTTTCCCCTCTTCAAATAAACCTTGGCGCATTTTCTAACCCAAATTCCATTCCTATTTGCTTAGTATATCGTTCGACAGTCCCTAGAGCTAGATGTAGTTGTTCTTTGTTTTTAGCATAGATCTTAATATCGCCCATGTAAAATACATGAGTGACCTTGTACTTTCGATCTGCAGGTTTGCCGCAAAAGTACCCGTCAGAATGGCGAAGTGCTAGAGATAGTGGCAATAATGTGAGGCAAGAAACGAATGGGCTCATGGTGTCGCCCTGAAAGACACCTCTCTGAAAGGTAACCTTGTTAGTTGTCACACGATTTTTTCCAGATGAGATAGTAAATCTGGTTTTCCAAAGCGGCATCAATCTCTTTATACACCTAACTATTTGCGGATGAACCTTTAAGATTCCCAAAAGACAGATACTAAAATAAGTCTATGGGAGGTCGAATCGAAAGCTTTCCGATAATCAATCCAGGCCATCGATAGGTCACGCTGGTTAAAAATCTATTTTCATGGTCGAAAATGATCTTTTTCTTTGCAAGTTAATATTTTTATTTAAAATTTTTTCTTTTCAGTGAAATATTTAGGTATCCTTGACTTTGCTGAATTTTAAACTCTTGTTAAAAATAAATTTTTTTTGGTTAAATAATTCATCACTTTAATTAAAAATTAATTTCTTTGGTGAAAATATGAGCTATTTTATTAAAAGTTTCTTTTTCTTTCCATGAAAAGGAATTTTTTGCCGAAAATTTAACTATTTAGCTCTTCGTAGGAATTAATCTTCTTGGTTGTAAATTCATCTAGCTGGTCTTTTTTTTAAGGTGGTTTTTTTTTGGAATTTTTTTTTTCAGCACTTAGGTCAAAAAATGAACTATCTTCTTGAAAATCTGTCGTATTTTGTTGAAAATTAATGTTTCGACTAAACATTGAACTATTTCATTTTTTGTTCAAAATTGATATTTTTTAGTGTTAACTTTAGATATTTGTTTCAAAATTAATTACTTTTGCAATTTTTCACTCTGTTGTGTTATGAACGTCATGAATTAACCCCCTTACCTTACACTTGATTCCAGCACCCGTAAACCGCAGACCAGTGCAAATTGGGATTTAACAATTACAGCAGCTGATTTATAGATGAAAAAAATGTTCGAAACATATAGATAGGTACATGATTTTAGGGCAAAATTTCCCGTAGAATACGCTGCTGCAATTTAAATGGAAGAAACAAAATGTTATGTCATGAAAAATTGTTATAAACAAATGATGTTTTTTAAAGTGATTTTTTTCTTTGAAATACCATATTTTTTCATTTCAATAAAATTCAACAAAACCAACGCCTTTTCTTAGTTCAAACATCGTGTTTAAAGGGAAAAACAAATAAAATTGATCAAATCATACTAAGTATTTTCCCGTGATCCCGAAGATACTATATTTTCGAAAAGGAAATTTCGTGATTTTAGAGTGGACAAATAAGAGTGAATATATTAAATAACAATAAAATTTTATGAAACCATTTATTTAATAAAAACGTTTGTGAAGTAATAAAAAATTCGTCAGTTTCTTCACTTTCGGCGATGTCCCTAAAAAATATCCTCCTAAAGACGCAACCGTTATCTTTTATTTATATACGCAACTATTTTTTCAGTAAACACGATTTAGATTTTATATAAAGCTAGTCGAAATGTCCGGAAAAAATGTATACGTACATATACATTTTATCATGCGAATATCTAAGTCTTCCGGATAACAGAAAACGCGCGTATTTATATGCATGCGTATGTAAGTTCGCTAAATAAAAGTTTATTGAACTTTTCTGCCTTCGCACTTCGCAGATTATATATTCGGGCACTCTGAAACAATAATTAATACATAATGATTGATTATTATTGAAAAATTACATTACGAAAATGTACAAAAATTTCATCAATTTATAATTTATTTATAATGTCGATCGCATGCAAAAATATGTTTTCTTTTCAATTTTATTCAATAAATGTATTACAGTCTGCTCATATTGTAAAAATGATTAAATTTACTTATTTTTAATGAACATGTAAGTGGCCAATACCAAAATCCACCAATTTTGTGTTCCGGAGTCAACAATGATGCTGCACACGCAAACCGTACACTAGTGCGAATTCGCACCAACTCACTATGCACCAACTTACTACTCCCGCAGCCAAATCACAAATGACTCATGCCGAACGATAATTGATACTGGAGGGGTCTCTCATATTTATCGTTTTAGTTGACCGGAAAAATTGAAAAAATTGATGGGGAAAAATCGGGAATTTTAAAGAATCGCAATGAACACAATTTAATTTAATAAATCAATTTAATTTTTTACAGATGCGCCCATGTCCGATTGGTTGAAGGATGTTGACGCACGCGTTCAGTTTGGTCTTAAATTCGGAAAGAGCCGTGGATTCGTTCAGACCGGAAGTTCTGTCGTGGTAGTCACTGGATGGAAGCAAGGCTCTGGATTCACGAATACTCTTCGCATCGTGTACGTAGAACCAGATTTTAATTGTAGCAACAGATCTTGTTCTATTGTAAGCGAAACAGACTCCAACGAGAGCGTTTTCTAATGATATATTTATAAAATTAAAAAAAATTTTAATTCATCTTTTTAAAATTCGGATTTGAAGAGCTTATGGTTATTTCTAAAATTAGAGTAGCACTTATCAATTTATATAGCGTCTCCAGTGACCTTGAAAATCTCGAATTCTTCTTGATTTTTTTCTACACCTTTCTGGAAATCTCCTTGAATTTTTCACGAGAAGCTTGAATTTTTGTTTTGTTTTTAAAACAGTTATTTTATTGAAATATAAAGAGAAATTTAAATCTTTTAGTCTGTTATGCAAGAAACATCCCGTTTAGAAGAAGTATCGCTACTGAAAAGTTTTTTATTTATTGACTCACAAATTATAATAACTCTTATTAAATTTAAGAAGATTTTTAAATATTTTAAGAATTTTAAAGATTTTAAAAAAGGTACATTACACCAGATTTAAAAGATTTCAAGCAATTTCAAGAGGTTTCAATATATTTGAGAAGATTTCAAAAGGTTTCAAAAAGGGTACATTACACCAGATTTCAAAACATATCAAGGATTTTAAGCAATTTCAAATTTGCTTATGTTAAAGATTTCAAAAGATTTCACAAACATTTTTAAAGTTTCAGAAAATTTCCAAGATTTTAAAGATTTTAAAAATCATCTAGTAAACCAGATTTCTAAGATTTCAGAATATTTTCAAGATTTTAAACGATATTAAATCTTTTTAGAAAATTTCAAAATATTTTAAATATTTTAATGATTTCAAATCAATACAAAAGATTTCATCAAAATTTCATAGAGATATCAAAAGAATACGAGAATTTCAAATATTTTAAACGAATTCAAACGATTTCAAAATATGTCACAAATGTTTCAAATAAATACAAAAACTGTAGGGAAAATTACACAAGTATTTCAAAAGAATTAAAATTTTTAGAAATTTTTTAAAGATTACAAAGATTTTAGAGCATTTTAAAAATTTTCAAACAATTTTAATAAGTTTCAATAAATCAGAGAAGATTGCCAAAAATTTCAATGATTTCAAACGAGCACACAAGTTTTCACAAACAAAGATTAAAGAAATATTTCATTAATTTTTGAAAAAAATTCAAAAAATTGTAGAAAGTCTTCAAAGATTTTAAAGATTTTACAAAAATGTTAAAAGATTTCACAGAAATTTCAAGATTGCAAAGACGTTACAAAGATTTAAAAATATTCCAAAAAATTTCACAAAGACGTCTTATGTTCGCAAAAATTAAGAATTTGTTTATTTAAAATAATACTTTCTTTAGAATATGTTGACCAATAAAAAATAAAATATTTCACCTTTTATATGTATAACAAACGGTCATTAGATTATTTGACGTAAGAAAAACATGGAAAAATCTGATTTCTTCATCTGGAAAACCTGGAAAATACCTTAAATTTTGTTCCTAGGAATCGCTGGACACCCTGTTATAGTAAATAAATAATTTATTTGGGACTAAAAACAAAGCTTTTTACAGTTTATCAACAAATTAGTTAATTTTTTGAGAATACAAGGTTTAATAATTTCTAGAAGATGAAAGAGTTTTCAGTATTTTATGGAAGAAATTAAACTTTCTTTTTTTTTAAATCATGTGACTCGCAAATTATTTTTGAAATTATCGACAATTCGGTATGGAGATTTTGAGAAGATGTACTGCATATGTTTAAATCGACTCTTCTACAATGCTGGTTTTTCCAAGTAAAGTTATGACATATGATTTCATAGTTTTTACTGATAAAAAACATGTTTGTATATCATGAAAGCCAAGGTTGGAAGTTATGACGAAAGAATTTAATGAAATTTTAAAATAATTCGTTTCAAGTTTATTTAATTTAATTGTATAATCTAGCATTTTTAGCTGCCGCTTCAAAAGAATTTAAATTTAATAAGAATAGTTATAAATTAATCTATTATGAACGAGATTTATAAATTTTAAATTGTTCAAACTTCTAAGCTTTCGCCTTTCGAGCTCACGATCTATCGCTACATACTGAATAATGTGTATTTTTTAAATAATAAGAATAAAATGAATCACTCTTAACAATTTTTTACCGGAAGTCTAATTCAACTACTTCTTGTCAAAAAATTATTATTAGAGTGCATTAATATAATTTTTTTTTTTTTTTTTGAGAAAATATACATTATCCGAGATCTACTTCTATCCAGTATGTACTATTCTCCCCTAATTAATGCAGGGTTGCTACAAGTCAGAGAATTTCAGAAGTTCACAAAATTTGACCAAGATTTTATAACCTTAGGGAATGAACATAAATATACATTTTGTTAATTAAACTTTACTTGACGCACTTCCTCTGTGTGGCGTACTTGGCACACTGGGGTTTCTTGTACCCCAGCCGAAAAACTGTTATAAGCACTTAACGGTTGTGTATTTTGACCTGCTAATTTCTTCACAGCTTCTTTGGATATTACTTTCCAAAGAAATATTGGTCTCGTAAGAAAAAAAATTAATTGAAGTATACCAAAAAACTTATTTTAAAAAAAAAGTGTGTAAAATTGCGTTTTTTGCGAAAAAATCACAACTTCTCCAATTTTTGATAAAAATCGCTAAAAGTTTCAGTGAGTTTGCTTAAGATGTTGTACCAGAGATGAGTTCTCTGGTTGTAGTATAAGTAAAAAAAATACTATAGATATTGTAAAAAAATTACAACATGAAATCATTATCATACTTACTGTTTTGTTCACTTAGACTCAAATTCACAAAAAAAAACAGCAACTCCAAGTACTCCACGTACTGGCGTTCTAAATGTGACGCCAACAGCTGTAGGGCATAGTAGTACTCTCCAACTAATGCCAGATGGCGTTGTATATCCGATTCTATCCAGTTTGAGTACACAAAATTAACTTTGAAATATGCTGGGTTGTGCTGTACCCCAGTGTGCCAAGAAAGGATTAAATAAACGTGTGTTCTTAATAAAATTAGATTTAGAAAAGAAAATGTGTTAACAACGAGTAAATCTTACAAACTTATTTTTTTATATTTTATACATTTTTTCCGTATTTGTCATATAGTTAAAATTCTTTATATTTTATTGAAAATTCAACATTTTTGTTCACAAATATCATCCTTTGTCGTCGAAAATTTAACTCTTAGGCTCTTCATTGAGAATTTTTTTCTAAGATCAATCTGTGGCTTAAAATTTAACTATTTTGTTGAGAATTACAATTTTTCTTGGGGTTTAAAATTAGTTATTTGAGCTGAAAATGTAATTGCTCCAAGTTTTTCCCTTTTTTTTATTTCCAAAACTCTTCTTGGTTACAAATTTTAATTTTTGTCTGAAAATTCCTTTTTTTGGGTTTCGAAATAATTTTTAACTTAAAAATGATTCTTTATTTGAAACTTCATGTATTTTGGTTAAAATTTGCGTTTTTTGATGGAAAATTAATCTTCTTGGTGAAAATTTTTTTTTCATAATAATTTTTTTACTTAAAAATTATTATTTTTTTAGTAGAAACTTTATCTATTTCTTTGGAAATTTATTTTAATTGGTTACAAAATTAATTACATTAATAAGCACACTTTTGATGTGCTTAAATATTTTTTTTTAAATTCAAAATTTACCCATTCTATTGTTGGTTAAAAATGTATTTTTTTACTTGAGATTACGTGCCTTTTGTTGAAAAAATACCTTTTTTGGTAGAAAATCAGTCTTCTTAGTTGAAACATCATTTCCTTGATTCAGAGTTTAAAAATTTTGTTGTAAATTAGTTGTTTTTTTTTGTTCAAAATAATGTTTCAAGTAAATTTTTTTTTGTTGAAAATTAATTTTGTAAAAATTGGTATTTTTTGGTGAAAAATTAATCTTCTTGGTTGAAAAATCATGTCTTTAGTTTAAAATTTGAATATTTTGCTGAAAATTCCGGATTATTATGTGAAAATCTCAAATTATCTGATAAGTTCCAAATTTATTTATATTGTTAAATTAAAAATACATTTTATGTGGCTAAGAATTAATTTGTTCAAACTGAAATTTCTACTGTTATTTTTTTTTTTTGCTTGAAAATGTATCTTTTTAAATTGAAAATTCATTTATTTGGTTTAAAACTCGTTTTATAGATTGAAAATTGAATTATATTGTGGTAAAAAATTTAAATTTTCTGTAAAAAATTATTTTTTTGTTTAATTTGTAAATTCATCTTTTTTCGTGTGCAAAATACATATTTTCGGGTGAACAAATGAATTGTTTTATTAAAAATATTCCTTTTGGCTTGAAAATTCAACATTTTGAATGAGATTTTTTTCTTTATGTACTAAAAAGAATCTTTGTTGGTAGAAAATTCCACTTTTTCCTTGATAATTCCTCTTTTTTGTTTAAATAAATTAATTGTTTTCACTGAAAATTCAAATACTTCATACGAAGTGTCTCAATTTATGGCTTTGGTTGAAAATTTAACTATTCTCCTGAAAGTTCTTTTTTTCAAAATAATTTCTTATCTTATATTTTATCTTTTTTATTTGAAACTTTATTTATTTTGTTGACAATTTGTCTTCCTTGGTAGAAAATTGATCTTTGTAGATGAAAATTCGTCTTTTTGATTATAAAAAAAAAAGATTTCTAAGTCAGTGTAATTCGAAATTGGGATTTTGTAGCAAGCCTGTTATATATGTTATTTCGCGTAAATAAAAGAAATCTTCATCGGTTTCTTATTTCATTTCTATTTTTACAGAAATGTTGATTGAATTTGCACCGACTTGTCTGGTGTAGAAGAACAAAAGGCTGCGGGTAGTTGAGATTAAACGTGATCAGCAGCCCAGTGATGTTCTACAGTCTTAACTGTACTATATTCTTATTCAATTGCGACCATTAATCGCTGTTGATGATTTCATCTACTGTAGATGCAGTATTATTTCATTCTCTAGATCATAAAAGTACTGCATACAAAGAAACAATGAAGATTGTAAACCTTTAGTTGTGTGAGGCGAAAATAAATTAATTCGAATCTGAAACCTTGAATATAGGGAAGAAAACCCTACAGTAGATAATAATTCATTATAACCACAAATATAAGTGAATTAATTAACCTTGCTTTTAATATATTAAAACGTATATTGTCCCCAATATTAATTATTTAACAATAAATTAGTATTTTAAATTATTGATTATCTACTCTGGGTCCAGTATCTACTGTAGTGTGTAGTCTTCCTTACTTTTTTTACCTTCCAAATGAATTTAATTAATAAAAATTTAAAATTTAAGAAATTTGAATTCGCTTAAGGGTACCCACCCCCTCCCCCCATTCTCGGGTTCTCGCCGTAATACAGTCCTAATCGGCTAACTATGTGACTACCTGCTTGAAGAGTCAGAAGGGATTTTGTATGGACCTGGCATAGCTGATTGAAGGTGAGTAGGTGTTATACACGAAAAATTGCTTCACAAAACTTAAACGCATTTTTCTCAAAACAGTGTTTTTACGATTGGGGGGCATTGTAACTCAAAAACTGTTCAACCGATCGGTCTGAAGTTTAAATATGTTTCTCTATGCAACAATAGCTATAACTTAGACTATTATGTAGAAGATTGATAAAGATCTTCTTTAATTTTCATCTTGATTTTTAACTGAAAAAATTGGATTTTTGGAAAATAAAATCCTAAGGTCCGCCATTTTGTAAATTTTTGCCCGAAATAAATGACCATAGTCTATTTCCTAGCCAAACAAGTACTCTTTCGAATCCCGTTTGATTTTTTGGTTTCAGACGTTCCAGTCACTTGCAACCATGCCAGCCATAAAAAAGAGGACTTTTCATTGACCGCAAGAAACAGCTATAAAATGTTGTTAAAAAAATCATGTAAAATTTTTGTCTTATTTTTTAAGTTTTAAATCACACGTATGAAAATATCCAAACCTATGAATTCCAATATTGTTCATTTACCAGCCCATTAAAAATCGCAAAAATTAGAACTCGAGATCTTTTTTTTTTTAATTTCAATAGGAGCATTTTATGGTGGTTGTCCAAATTTGGTCGTAGTATTCTTTTATTTTTATTTTCAGGAATTCAATAAATTAATTTAATTATTGTCGATGATGGTTAATGTGCTCAAGAGAAAATTTGGAATAAAAATCAAGACGATTTTCATATTTTTTTGTTTAGAACGAAAAATATATCTAATTATTTATTTTAAAAAAAGACAGTTACCTATATCAGAGTGGCAGCTGGACTAGAAAACTGAAAAATAATCGCGAAATTTTTGAAACCGGGTAATTAACTGGAAATTTTAAGACATTTTGGAAGAAACATGTATCAAATCACTTGAGATATCACAAATTTTATATCTAGGGTGTTCTGATTTTTTATCGCTTCCCTTATTTTCTGATTTTTATACTATGTCTTGATTTTTCATTTCTGAAAACGAAAATTCACTATTTTCATTTCGCATACCTAAATTTTGTTCATCAGTCAAAAAAGTATCATTATGACTGTTCAATTTTAAAAACACCACATGTGTGGAATTTTACTAATATTTAAAAAAAAAAGGAAAACATCGAAAAGTCTAAAAAATTGCAAGTTTTGACAAGTATTTCAATTAATTGACATATTTTACAGATTTGTTTATAGTACACTTTATGCTCAATTATTTAAATAAAACTGTTGTTGACCTCGAAACAGTTATTTGTGTAATTTATAAACTCAGAGATTGAACATACACTTTTATTATTTTGTTAAAAATTCAACAATTTTTTTATAAATAAAAAATGCAATAATTTCGGTTAAAAATTCTACTTTATCGATTAAAATTGACCTTTTTGGTTTGAAAATGCCACAACTTGACCCAGTAATACCATTTTTGTTAAAAATGCATAGATTCAATTTGAAAATTTAACTATAGTTAAACTAAAAATTTATCTTTTTTGGTTTAAAAAATCATCTATTGTCGAAGAAATGTCACTTTTTGGCTAAAAATGCAACTACTTAGTTGTAAACTAAACTTTTTGACAAAGTATTTTTCAACTATTTTGTGAAATACTCTTCTTTGGTTGAAATCAACGGTTTTTGGACTGAAGAGAAATGGGGGGGGGGGTAGAGGGGAAGTAAGTGTAAATTAGGATTGAGACGTGATAGTAGGAGAAATGAGGAAAGGGGAAGAAGGGTTAATAACGGTACGGACACAGGGCATTTGAGTAAAACTGTGTAAGAGGGATGAGGTAGGAAATGATGGGAGGGTAAGTAGCGGAAGTGAGGGAAAGTATAGAAAATTATTAGAACTGAGGATTATGAGAAGGGTATTAGCTAGGCAAATAAAGAGAGAAAAGTAATGGAGAAAAGAGTTAGGGAAGCGAAGGGGCAAATGAGGGGAAGTAGTGCAAATAATTGTAAGTGCAGTAGGATAGTGAAGAAAGGGCTAGTAGGGTAGTGCGAATGAGTAGGATAGGGATAGTGATGGCTTGGGACGGGAACTAGTGGAAAAATAATATTAGCTGAAGAAATAAGAAAAGGGTGAAGTAGTGGAGAAAAGAGTTGGGGACACGAATGGTTAAGTGAGTGGAAGTAGTTTAAATTATAGGAAGTGAAGGGAGGGTTAGTAGCGTAGTGCGCGTAATTAGGAAAGCAAAAGTGATGGCTTGGGATAAAGGATTGAAAAGAGAATATTAGCTAAAAAAGTAAGAAAAGGTGGAATCAGTGTAGAAAGAAGGTGTCGTAGGGTGAAGTGAAGGGAAGTATTGGAATCGATTACAAGTAAGGGAATTGAAGAGAGGGCTAGTAGCGTAGTGCATATAAGTAGGGTAGGGGAAGTGATGGCTTGCGATGAAAAGAAGGGGAGTATCCGTAACGGAAATAAGTAGAGGGGAGTATTGGTGGAAGATGTCGAAGAAATGAAGGGTGAAGTGAGAAGAAGTAGTGCAAATAATTGAAAGTGGGGTACAGTAGTGAAGGAAGTGAATGGAGGGCTGGCAGGGTATTGCGGATGAGTAGGATATGGATTGTGTTGACTTGGGACAGGAAGTATTGGGGATGAGTGGGGGAAGTGAAGAAATGGCTATTAGTGTAGTGCCCGTAATCATGATGGTTTGGGGCAGAAAGAAGGTGGGAAGCGAAGGGTGAAGTGAGGCGGAGTAGTGGAAATGATGAGAAGTGAAGAGAGGGCTAGTAGCGTAGTGCAGATAATTAGGGTAGGGAACATAATGGCTTGGGTTGAGAAGAATGGGGTATCTGTTACGGAAATAAGTTAGAGGGAGAAGTAGTAGAGGAAGGAGTCGGGGAAGCGAAGGGCGAAGTGAGAGGAAGGAGTGAAAATAATCGGAAGTGAAGTGATGGCCATGAGTATAGGGCGCGTAATCAGGATCGGGAAGGTGATGGTTTTGGACGGGAAGTAGTGGAAGGAGAGTATTAGCTAGGAAAGTGGGGAGAGGTGAAATTAGTGCAGAAAGAAGTTGGGGAAGCGAAGGGAGAAGTCGTGGAACGTAGGAGAAATGATGGGACGTGATGGAGGATATTGAAAGAATTAAAGGGAGGGCTAGTAGTGTAGTACGGGTAATTAGGCTAAGCAAAGTGATGCCTGGGAAAGGGAGTATTAGCTAGGAAAGTGAGGAGGCGGGGAAGTAGTGCAGAAAGAATTTGGTGAAGCAAAGGGTTAAGTGAGGGGAAGTACAAGTAGGGGTGGAAAAGTATGGGAGGAAGAAGTTTTAACGAATTTAAAATAACGTCTTAATAGACTATGAAACATTTTTTGTAGACGTCCGGGGACTACAATTGACTAATTTTTAAAATTTTAAATTATTGTAGAACAACAAAATATTAGACTTGGTGTTAATTATAGTGAAATACGCAAATCTTTCAACAGTTCGAGGTTAGTGTATCCTGTACCTGCAATAAAAATGGTAGTAAGTAATAATTATTATTAATTAACATTTTTTTAAGTACAGTTACATTACACAAATTATTTTTAATTTTTATAGTAATTAAACATCTTAATATTATTTCATGCGCATTTTTGCTAATTGAAAAATAGAAGGAATCATTTGCAAAAGGGTTAAAAGTTATTTAAAGTTTAAATAATTTAGCTTGAAAAATAATAAAATACTAATTAAACAATTTAGCCTTGAATGCAGTAGTGTATTAAAATCGTTTTGATTTGTTACTAACTTCAAGTTTCAATAAAAAAATACTCGAAAACACAAAAATATTTTAACCTTAAAATTTGTTGTTATAATTATTAAATAAATTTATTAATTTGAAATAAGAATTTTTTCTTGGTTTGTCCTAAAATTAAGTACTGATAAACAATGTGTTCAAACAAAGATATGGCTTTGGTTAAAAATAACATGGAGTGTCCTGGAATGCCATGGGTAAAAATTTTTTTTTTTATTGGTAGATTATGGAAAATGAAATGTATTCGAAATTTTATCATTATTGTGCTTTTAACAGCTTAAGATTATTTACTGTTTGTAACCCTCTATTAAAAGTAACAAAAAATTTTGTATGTCTCTAATCATCTTATTTTTTAATTTTGTATACTTCATTCAATCCAATATTCATTCAATTTAGACGGTTTTTTTTAAATGCCATTTATTTATAAGATTTCGGACTTACCAAACAAGGTCTTGAATCTGTGCTAAAACTATCAAAAATTAATTTCCAGTGTCTGAGAATAATTAGTAAAAATGTTAAGTAATGTTATAAAAAAATTGACGAAAAAAAGTTATTTTTTGGTATTGGCAATTATTACCTCATTAAAATTTAGAGTTTTGGTATAAAATGTGAGATAACTTAATGTTTGATTGCGATTAATTAAAAAAGTATACTTCTTGGCAATTTTTTATAAAGAAATTCACAGTTTGGATATTTTTCAACGAATTGGTTCAATTTTTTATGAAATCAAATGAGAATGCCTGTCTGATGACCTTAGCGATAGTACTTTGAGAATTCATAAGAGTTATTTATTATTTAAACTCTTTCATAAACTAATTCTGAGTTTTGCTGTTTTTCAAGAATGCTTCCAATCTTGTTCACGAAACAAACTAAGATTGATTTTTGATTACTTTTTTATATGGTAATTTTTAAATTCAAAATTCAGAAAGAGTTTACGAAATCAACTAATAATGTCTCTGGTTATTCTTTCCTATGATATATCTAAAATTTACAACAATTATTAATTAGTTCAATTATTTGTATAGACAAAAAAATTATTATGACAAGGAGTCTAATTCTGAATTCGTTTAGAAATATTGTTTAAGCAATAAGAAAATGTTGTTAATTTGGAAAGTATAATAGCAAGCAGTTATCAGAATGATATTCTTTGTGGATTCCGTAAGAAAAATAAACAACTTTGAAAAACAAGATCAATTCTGAATTTTCTAAAAATTGTTTAACTAATCAAAAACTGTTATTAATTTGAAAAATACAATAGCAAAAAGTTATCGAAAATATATGTTCAGTTGATTTATTTAAAAAATTGAGCCTATTCCTTGAAAAATATTCAAACTGTGAATTTATTTATCAAAATTGTTTAAATAATATCTAAATAACATATATTTTTAATTAAGCATAATTGAATATTAATTTCTTCTGATATTTATATCAGAGGTCTTTATTTGAATGAGCTAAACAGTTGACCAATCCCGAAAAATAACTTTTGTTTATTAATTTGTTTAAAACGCAATAAACCATTTTTTAAATTATTTTCACCTACTAGAAATTATTTATAATTAAATTTATCACATATATAAGACTTTCTTAGATAGATTTAAATATCTTTAAAAAGTGGTACTATTTAAAAAATTTTAAATGTCAGTTTTCTTGCAAATGAGGAATTAATCAAATTGTGTATCAAAATCCAAACACAACAAAATTCGAAGTTTGAAAATCTTTTATTGAAAAAAATCTGAATCGAATGAATAGTATAGCCTAAAAATTAATATTTAGGATTCTTAAGACTATAACAAACAAAGTAGTTAATTAAAAATGGTATACAATTCAATATTTTTGGATTGGAAAGTGAAGTAAACTCTTATTTCTTCTGTTCTAAAGATAGTTGATCGGATATCTTCAGGGGCGTCGGAGCCGTGTGGTCTGGGTAGGCTTGATCCAACCCATGAAATTTGATGGTTGGGCGCATCCCATCCATAAAATAACTTACTCTAATAATTAAATAAACCTAATACCTATCTTAAATTTCTATTTTTGAACATATTTTCGGTGAGCCCACCCATGAAAAAAATCGTGCCGACGCCCCTGGACATCTTTAATACTGGAAAAACGGAAACTAATTTCTTGTAAAGTTTTATTTTATTTCAATTGTAATTTATATAGTTTATAGATTGATATGGCTAATTATAATTTTTTGTAGATGGTTCGATCGGAAGACCAATTTTTGCCTGATCATCAATTACGAGCTGCTTATCAAGTAACTCATATTGATCATAAAATGAAACTTAATGTAAAATGTAATCCCAAACCTGCAAGACTTACCGGCATAATGGTCACATTAGGTAATATTAATTTGTTTACAAACCAAATTTGATTCAGAATAATCTATATTAGGTAAGTCGAGCTTAAATTCAAATTTTCTATTGACAATTAGCCATAGAATACAAATCAACATTTATCTTTTAAATATCACCCCGATTAGTCTGTCTTATAGGGTCCCAAAAAAACCCATAAGTGAAACATTGAGTTTTGCGAGTTTTTGGCGCTAATTATGATTTTTTGAGGTTTTTAAAATAATAATTGGTTGTAAAACACAAAAAGCTACATTCTACTGATAATTAGATTTTTAAATAAATTGTTTAAACCGTCTTTTTAAAGCAATTCTCTCTAAGAATATACTTAGAAAGTCGCGGTTTTACCGAATTTTTTTAACTTAATATCAAATTTTTAGTTACAGCGAAACAATAATGAATAAAATGAATCAATTATAAATTGGTAATTAATGCAAATTAACCAAAATAATTATTTAAACAATGGATTAATGCTTATAACTATCTTCTCTAAGAGTAATGCTTGACAGTTGCACTTTTTTCTGCAATCTTCAGTTTTCTTTTTACTTTTTAGCTATGAGTAAATAATAAATGAATGTTGCCAATCTTTTAAGATTATTAATTAAACCAAAATACTAGCTTACAGTAGAGATAACAAGAAATAATGGAATAATTAGGAGGTGAAAGAAGTAGTTCTGTAAATTACTTGTAAACATCTAATTATGAATTACAATACAAAGTTTATTGCAAAGCGTAAAAGAAAAATTTAGAATTGCACAACTTTATTATCATCCCTGCCCTATCCTATCTTGCTTTAGAGAAAATACATTGTTATCGATGATTATACACATTTATAAA
The DNA here is from genome assembly GCF_010883055.1 of Belonocnema kinseyi. NCBI lineage: Eukaryota > Metazoa > Arthropoda > Insecta > Hymenoptera > Cynipidae > Belonocnema > Belonocnema kinseyi. Next base: position 62,833,719 of record NC_046666.1, on the reverse strand, counting down.
GATTAAAGAAGTCTACATCAAATAATAAATTGATTATAACATCTCACGGGACAAGATAGATTTACTGCAGTCAGGAAATTTCTTCCGGTAATCTGTTGCCCTTTGTAATAAATATTGTTTCTGACTTTTGCCTTTAGTAAGAAGTGAATGAAAGTCAGATATCAATTTTACAAATATCTCTTTTATTTCAGAAAAGTATATTAACAAAAAAGAAAGATATTGTTAAAAAAGGATTCTCTCTCATTTTTATTTATTATTTTTCTTGATTAAAATGCCAAAGCGAAGTTGAAAATTGAAAAAATCCGCAGATTTCTATTAATTACCTAAGAGAAGATAGTCATTAACAATAACAACTTGTTTAAACAATAATAGTTGTTAACTTGCATTAATTATTATTCCACTAAGTGAAAGTGGACAAAGTAACAAATTTAAGAAAAAAACAACTGTTTATTATTAATACAGGAGAACATAGTTATAAACATTAATAATTTTTTTAAACAATTATGTTTGCTAAATTCCATTAATTATAACCTCTCTCTACGTACAAAGTGGACAAATAGTTGAAAATTTAAGAAAAAATCAGAACTATCTAGCATTACTATAGGAGAAGATTGTAATAAATCATAATAATTTATATGATCAATTATTTATGTTAAACTTAATTCACTATTGGTTTGCTTCAACGAAAAATTTGACAATAAGTTGAAAAATGTGGAAAACCGTGACTTTCTAACTATTCTAAAATAAAACTGCTACAAACAATGATAAGTTGTTAGAAAAATTTATATAAAGATCTTATTATTTGTAAAAAATAGTATTGTTTGTATAATAAACAGTTAGTATACAAAATTGCAAAAAAAATCATAATTAGCGCCAAGAACTCTTAAAACCCAATTTTCCACTTATGGGATTTTTTGAGATCCTACAAAACAGACTTGTGGGGGCGATATTTTAAAAGTACCCAGTGGGCACAAAATTTGGTGATGTCTTTACGACATCGTTACGACAACTTTACGACATCCTATGTCCATGTCGTTTCGCTGTCTTTGCGATATCGACAATATTGAAGAACAATTTTGAGTTTCAACTCTAAATATGGTTTTTCCAGAAAAAAACATGTTTTTTTAGCGTATTCAAACAAATTTGTGGGTGATATAAATGGAAATTAAAAAAAAATTCAATGCATTTTTGAACCACCCTCTCCTGCACACGATAAAATAATTATTATTCTTATTGAAATATTATTACAGCTATATGAAGAATTTTGTGGGTAAAGATATTCAACACAGAAATATTCTGCACAAAAATATAATTATATCTTTTTCGGTTAAAAATTCAACTACATTTTATTGGTAGAAGATGGAACTAACATTTTGTCAAAAATTCGTTCTTTTTTGTTCGAAATTAACTTTTCTATTAAAAATCCAACCATTCCATTTTGGGTTCTAATTTGATCGCGCTACATTTTTTATTAAGAAAATCACAGAAAAATCGTCTTTTTCGATTGAAAATTTAACTTTTGTTGAAAATTCATCTTTTTGGTTAAATATTCTATTATTTTTGTAGATAATTTAAGTACTTGGCTTAAAATGATTTTTTTTCGTTGAAAATTTTATTTTTTGTGCTAAAATTGAATTTTTTAACACAAAGCTTAACTAAAAAAATTAAAATTAAAATTGATTTTTTTATGTAAAAATGTAACTATTTGGTTGAAAAATTATAGTTTTAAGATAGTTGAACATTTAAATAATTTGTTAAAAATCAATTTTTTTGTTCGAAAACTTAATTACTTTGTTAATCATTCGCCTTTCTGGAAAAAATTCGTCCTTTTCGATTACAAATTAAATTGTATTCTAAAAAAATCTTCTTTTTGACTTGCAAAAAATATGTTTTCAGGTATTAATAATTCGCATCCAGTTGGTGTGATGAATGCAGTTATGGCTGGGGCGGACATTGTTCGTCTAAATATGTCACATAAGGATCAAAAGTGGCACACAATTTCGGTACAGTGCATAAGACAAGCCGGAAATAAAATACAAAAGTGCGAGGGTCAAACTGCTCCCCTAGGGGTTGCAATCGACCTTCGAGGTCCGGAAATTCGAACTGGACTTTTTAAGGGTGATAGAGAGTCAATGGTATAATATTTTAAAGATTATTTTGATATAAAATCGATTTTTTGAATTACAAATTTTTAATAATATATTTTTAGGGATGTGCTTTCTTGAAAGAAGGCCAAAGTGTAAAATTATTAGTAGATGAATCTGTAAAACGAGCTGGAACTTGTTGCGCTTTTTGGGTCAGTTGTTCAAATTTACCAAAAATTTGTCAGGCTGGAGATAAAATTTTGATTAATCATGGTATTGCTGTTCTTAAAGTAATTTCTTGTGGTTAGTCAATTTATTGTAATTTTAAAGCTTTAATATTACTTTTATACAAACAAATAAATATTTAAAAATCTCTTATTTAACTTCGAATATTTAATTAATTTCCCTACCAAAAAAGTGGTTTCAGTTTTTTATCTATTGATAAAAATAAAAAATTTTTTGTAGCATCAATTTTGTAAATTAAAATTTTCAAATGAGTAATTTTATTTCATGATAAAATTTATTTCCAAATATTTCAAAGCATTATTGACAAAAGAGAAATTTTTTATTGTAAATTATGTTTTAATATAGGGAAATAATTCTGTTTTTAACATTTTTATACCACACTAGAATTTGTAAACTCTTTCACAAAACGTAGACTATCTTAATTTACGAAATATATGCACTGCCGGTAGCGGTAAAATAATCGTCGGTACCGACAATAAGATTTCTGGGAAATTTTTTAATAATTTATATTTTGTGTCAAAAGATTAATTTTAGGTTTTGAAGATTTCAAAATACCGTGAAAAAGAATCTGAAAGATTTTAAGACACTTTTTTTATTTTGAATGGTATTTCAACAAATTTAAAACAAATTGTAGATTCTTGAAGATTTCTGAATGATGCTTTATTTTGAAAAATGAATTTGAAAGGAAAAAAATTTTAACGTTCAAGATTTCCTACAACGTCGGAAAAAAATCTGAAATATTTTAAAAACAAATTGTTCCATTTTGCAAATGATTTCCTAAAATTTAAAATAAGTGATTGTAGATTTTTAAAGATTGCAAAAAAGAAGCTTTCTAATAATTTTTATAGATTTTAAAATAACATATTTTTTTATTCTTTGTAAAAATTGCAAACAATTTTTTTGCTGATAAATTATTTCATAGAAAAAATTAACAAAAAAATGAAAAAAGATTTTAAATAATTTTATAAAATTTAAAAAAAATTGGAAGAAAAGAAGCTTTTTAATACATTTGATAGATTTCAAGATAAAATAATATTTTTTTACTGTTTCTGAGAAAATTGAAATATGAGTTTTTCGATGATAAATTAATTTTTAAAGAAAATTTAAAAAGTTATAAAAAATTTTAATATGATTTTCTAGAAGTTCAAACAAATACATAGAATTTTTTAAAACAAAATTTTTCAATTTTGCAGGAGAACAAGATTGTAGAACAAATTCTAGTAAGTTTAAGAAATATTTAGAAGTTTTAAAAAGGTTTAAAAATAATTTAAAACTAGAAAAAATTTTAAACAGAATTTACATTTTTGAAGATTTCGAAAAAAGAAGCTAATTAAGAATTTTGAAAGTTTTCAAAACAATTAATAAAGTTCCTGGAAGAATGTAGAGTGGTTTTAAATTTTGAAAAATGAATTTCAAGAAAAAATTTGAAAAAAATTTCAAATTATAATATAAGACTTTAAAATATTTAAACAAAATGTACATTTTATAAGATTTTTAATAACACATCTGAAGCTTTTTAGGAATTTTGTAAGGTTCCCGAAAATAATCAACTTTTCTTAGAATTCCCAGGAGAATTTAAAATGATTTTTCATTTGCAAAATTAGTTTCAAATAAAAACATAAAAAATTTTTGTAGAAAATTCTAAAGATTTGTGAAATTTTAGAAGAAAATCTAGAAGGTTTTATGTTAATTTTTTTACTTTTGAAAGATTTTAATAAATTTTAGGAATAATTCGAGGCAATTTAAATGATATTTGGAAATTCATCTCTTTTGTTTGATACTTCATCTTTTTTAGTTTTTATATAAAAAATCACATTTTTCATTGCGAATTCATCTTTGCTATTTGAAAATCTAAAACTATTTTGTTAGAAATTTATGTATTATTTGGAATAGTCGTCTTTTTTGACAGAAATTTAATCTTCTTGGTTAAAATTTAAACTACTTTTGTTGAGAATTTAACTTTGTTGATGAAAATTTGGATTTATTGGATGAATTTAAATGTTTTTCTTTGAAATGTCAATTATTAATTTTTCGTTTAAAAATCCATAGTTTTTGTTTAAAAATTCAACAGCTTGGCTAACAGATGAATTGCTTTGTTAAAAGTTTTGAAAAACTTTGAAAAACATTTAAATTCATCCAATAAATCCAAATTTTCATCAACAAAGTTAAATTTGTTGATGAAAATTTGGATTTATTGGATGAATTTAAATGTTTTTCTTTGAAATGTCAATTATTAATTTTTCGTTTAAAAATCCATAGTTTTTGTTTAAAAATTCAACAGCTTGGCTAACAGATGAATTGCTTTGTTAAAAATTCATCTCTTTTATTCAAAATCTAACTATTTGGTCTTTTATGTTAAAAAATTTATCTTCTCGGTAGAAACCATTTTCTACAAAATACATCTCTGTTGGTAAAAATGTAATCTTTTTGTGTTAAAAATGTAAATATTTTATTGAAAATTAATCTCCATTGATTGAGGATTTAACTATTTCGTTAAAAATCAACCAATTTTGTATAGTTTCAGCTGTTTTCCATTTAATATAAAAATATTATTGGTGTGAAAATTAATTTTTTTTTGTTAATAGAGGAAAAGTTTGTGAACTGCAAAATAATGAAAGGGGGAATCATAAAGGAAGAAAGTATTGTACAGTTGTGCGATTCGATTTTGGGTTTACCCCAAATTTCAGAGGAAGATGATCAAGATATTGATTTAGGCTCGGATCTTGAATGCGATTTTTTAATATCATCTCACACAGAAAATGGAAAAATGGTGTGCGCTATTAAAGATCGGGTGAAGCAAAAAGGTGATTATTGATTTGATTGCATATCGAATCCAAACACTCAGTTGTCTACCTTATCCAGAAAAAAAATTTGTTAGCTTAAACCAAATGCGTAAGCCAGCCATTGGAAATAGCGAAATCGATAATTAATCACGACTGAGCGGTTACAATCTGCTTCAATTTTAGTAGAACAATTTATTTCAACAAATAAACCCATTTCAATTAAATAATATTTTAATTATCTTTAATCATTCCGAAAGCAAATTGAAGTCATTTAGTTTTTTAAACTGCGTCGATTAAAATTGTTTTTTTTTCGTAATTCCCAATTGAATTTTACAAATCCTATTTTTGAATGATAAAGTTTTATTTGATTAACAACCAAAAATTTCACGTAAATAAAAAATTTATTAATTTTTTTAATGAAAAAAATGGAATCTTTTATTATTTTAAACTTTGTATTTCGAAATCTGTAGAAAATAACAATTTTATACGTAGCATAGAAATAGATAACCACATTTGTTATGAAAAATAAGTTTATTGCATGACAAATTCTTAAAAAGTCAAATGCACATTCTGGTAATCATATTGTAATATCGCGAGAGCAAGTTTTTATTTTTGAAAAAAATTGAAAATTAAATTTTAATCACTGTCCAAAGCCGATTTTTTGAAATATATTTAATGTTTTTTCGCTCCTCTGAAAAATTTCAATTTTTTTCAGTTATCTAGTTCTGTATTTCCACCCTTAAATTGTTCAATTTTTAAAAATTTTTATTATTATTACTATTTTCTATTGATATTTTTAATTTTCTATTTATTATCACTATTTTCATTCTAGTTAAATACATTTGTTAAATAGTTTAAGTGACTTAAAAAACTTATCTTCAGACGTATTTTTGTTTAATTAACTAGGTAAACATGCGATGTGTATTTTGGCGAAGATCTCCTCTCAGCAGGGTTTGGACTCTTTTGATGATATATTGAAAGTGGCGGATGGTATAGTTTTCGACAGAAACAGTATAGCTTTTGAAATTGGATCAGAAAAGTTGTTTTTGGTTCAGAAATCAATAATTGCAAAATGCAACAGAGTAAGAAAAAATGTTTCTACTATTTGAGACAGTTGGAATATATTCAATGATGTTTTATTTTATAAATGGAGGCTGAATAACTTCTATTCTGTTATGATTTTTTATTCCATTTCCTTAACATTTTAATTGTAAACGTTCCCAATTAATTATTTACTTATTTATTTTTGGTAACTTTAACATGAAATTGCTTTTACACTTTCAGAATTTGACACTGAGAAAATTGTATTTGTCTTTTATTCGAAATTTTCACGGGTTTTAATTAAAATCTTTTTTTTGTGCTGAAGATTAATTACAATCAGTGTTTGTTCTTCATGGTAACGGCTTCATCGTGAATTATTTAAAATCAATTATTTAATTAAAACATGTAATACCACGTGATTACCTAAAATGATCATTATTATTTAAAAATTAGTGAAGAAAGGCTTAATAGCCTGTTCAGTAATTCCCTATTCCCACTCACCTACCATTCACTCCCACTACTTCCCCTCCCATGACCCCTCCGTCCACCCTAACTTATCTTACTCCACCTTTCTCACTTCTTCTCCCCCGCCCCATCGACAAAGACTAATTTTCATCAAATTAGTGGAATTTTTAATAAAATAGCTACATTTCCAACAAAAGAGATGAATTTTCAAACCAAAAAGACGAATATTGAACAAAATAGTTGAATTTTCAACTAAAAACTATTTCTCAGTCAAGAAATAACAGGAACCAACTCGTTGAATTTTCAAGCCAAAAAGAGGAGTTTAGTGCAAAAGCGTGAAATTTTCTCCCCGACAATATCAATTTTTAACAAAAATTTTAATTTCCAACCAAATAGATGAATTTTCTACCAAGAAGATATCAATTTTCTACCTAAAAAGACCAATTTTCTACTTATATAAAGAACTTTTTAATAAGAAAAAGTAAATTTTTAGGCCAATTTTTAGTGAAAAGAAGTAACATTTTACCACAAAATAAATTTCTCAATAACAAATGAAATAATTAATATTTAAACCAAGAAATATGAACTCTTAACGAAAAATGTAATAGTTAATATGTCTACTAAAAAAATTTGTTTTATAACTAATCAGAAACGGTTGAATTTATATAGAAGACGAATTTTCAGTAAAATGATTGAATTCCAAAAAAAAAAAACAGATTTATTTTCAATCAAAAAATTGCATTTTTATTCAACAAAGTTTAGGTTTCCAGCAAAAGAGATGAATTTTTCAAATAGAAAAGTTTTATTGGTCGAGAATCCTAAGAAATGCGCACCAAATTGTTGAATTTTAAACAAACAAAAAAAACGAATTTTCAACAAAAAAGTTGAATCTTGAACCAACAAGAATGCCTTTTTGATAACATTGTCACAAAATAAATAGTTACATTTTCAGTCAAAAAAGTTAATTTTAAACAAAAATGTCTCACTTTTAACTAAAGAAATGAACTTTTAACTCATATGTTGAATCGTCAAAAGGAAAATATAATTAATTTTCAATTAGAAAAATTGATTTTTAACAAAAAATCTCACTTTTAACTAAAGAAATGAATTTTTAACTTTATGATGATTTGACTGTTCAACTGAAATAATTAAAGTTTCAGTAGTTCAAATTTTAACCAAGTAGTAGTTGAATTTTCAAACAAAGAAGATAAGTTCTCAACGAAAAATGTAATAGTTGACATTAGAACCAAAAAATATGTTTTCTCAAATCAGAAACGATTAAATTCATCCTACAAGACTTAAAAAATGGTTAAAAATGGTTTAACAAAGCGATTAATTTTCAACCAAACAGTTGCATTTTTAACCAAAAAAGATCAAGGTTCTACCAAAAGAAATGAATTTTCAAACAAAAAAGATTTTTTGACAAGGAAGAATATTTTTAAACTAAATTTTTGAATTTTCAACAAAAATTAAAATATTAGCCAAATAGAGGTTTTTTCTATCAAGAACGTAAATAAAAACAGTCAAACAATAATAAATTCATTAATTAGTTAATAATTAACAAATAAAACAGTTGAGTTTTCAACTAAAATAATGACTTTTTAAAACTGTTTCAATATGCCACAGAAGAATTAAAATTTTAATAAAAAAGATTAGTCCTTAACCAAAAATATAATAATAAACTTTCTAACAAAAAATTATGAACTTTCAAAGAAAAGTAGTTTAATTTTCTTATTGCGTTTTATTGATTCAGTTTGCATGTAAGTGGAAAACGAGAAAAAAAGAATAGAGGGAAAAGGGAAAAGACTGTAAACCTTATGATTAATAAATATGAATTTTTATTTATTTTCAATAAACAATTTAAAAATATTAAGGTAGAAAATTGAAAACTGATCTTACAGAAAATCAAATTAATTTTCCAGTGGAAGATGTTTGATTTTGGTCCATACGCATTTTAAATCCGGACTGCAGAAAGTGTGTCGCACATAGCAAAATTTAAGGCCATGTAATAGACCTCACAGCATTTTTTAAATATTTAAAATTTTCTCGCTTAATCTTAAAACTTTCAAAACATTTCCAAAATTGCATGAAACTTAACCACCCTAGGCTCTAGACAAAACACTCAAAAACAATTTATATTTTCGACCCTATAATTATATTCATCGACACCCGAAAACCACCCCTACCACTTTTATTTAATTCAATCCTGATTGCCTCCACAAAAAACACTCAAAACCATTTTTAATTTCTAATAATTACACAAATCACTTTTGGAACACTCCAAGTTATATGTTTGGTTCCATAATGAATGTCGACAACCACCTAAGAACCTCCGCTACCCATTTTACCTAAACAAATCTCAAATAACCCCACGCAAAAACCCCAACACATTTATAAACTTGAATTAATCATACAAGTTACCTTTCGAAAACCACAAGTTATGCTTTCGACCCCGTGATAATATTCATCAACCTCCCATGAAAAACACTAAAAAAATTTTAATTAATCACTCAAGACACCTTCAGAATATTTACAACCCCATAAGAATAATCAAAAACCCCCGAAAACTACTCAAAGTTTATTTTTTTATGGTCGGTACCTCGGGTGTATCTGCGACGTATATATACTTTGAAGTCGATTATTTTCGCAAAAAAATTCTCAATATATTCTAAATACACTTTTTGCCGATAATTTAGCTAAATGACGGCCCGTGTGTGCTGACAAAGATTAAAGAAGATAGTAGATATTGAGTCAGGATTAATAATTTGGTATTCTTTAGCAGAACGAGTTATAATTTACATTTTAGATTGGCAAGCCGGTGGTGGTGGGCTTTCAAGTCTGGGACGAAAGTGACAATTTAAAAATGAGCATGAGCGAAATAGCAAATGCTGTTCTCGAGGGTGCTGACACCGTTTTTCTTGCCACCGGTGCTTTGAACGCGAAGGAAACAGCAGATTTGATTCAAAAAGTTGATATCGTATGCAGGGAAGCTGAGAGTGCGAGATGGCAGCGACAACTTTATGAGGAACTCAGTTACAAGGTCTTGTTTGCAATAGAATGAATTTTTAAAACCTATACGTTTCCAATAAGTCAAGATTGAAGAAATGCGTTCAGATTTATTCAAACACATGTGTCCTATGCAGCATGCACTTACAAACAAATATCTTTCTTTCAAAATTAGCCTATTTTCATCCATTCAAGTTTCTAATATTTTAAATACTATTTATTTCAGAAGTAGAATGTCTTTCTTTAGATTTAATTACCAGGGGAAGAAGTTGAAAATATTCGAATGAATATATAATAATCTACCAATTGATAGAAGTGGCTATGTGTTTGTTCTCTCGATTCATCGAGATCTCGAATGTTAAGCATAAACGGGTGCAGTTAGTTCTTGGAATGGTGCCCATGATTTTTGCTTAGTCGTGTTTTTGTTGTTGCTTGGTGCCGATGATTAATGTGGGGGCTCGGCAATATCGAATAACTATATCCAAACTGGTCTTTCCGTAACCGGATGTGCTCATGATTTTTTGGTTTTTGCAGTTTTCCAATCCTCTGACCAAATGTTAAGTCGAATGCGAGCGCTTCGGATAAAAACCCTGCTGCAGGCGATAGGGTGTTTTAGAAATTTAAAACACCTACAGGATTGAGTCCGTCGGGCATTACTTGGAGGCTTATTATAAAACAGTTTAATTTTTGACGCTTTGAAACTGAAGTAATGGAGGTTCAGAAATGGAGGGTCAAAAATCAAAGGTCAAAATATAGGTCAAAAGTAAATTGGATTATGTTTTAAATTTAGGGGTCTTTTTTATTTTTACTGAATTAAAAGCTTACCTTTTTTCTTTGAATTACTTCAGGTTTAAAACAAACATCATTTTTGTTATTTATTCGTAAAAATAAGCACTCGTACGGTTTTTTTAAAATTATATTCTTTCTAAAAATAAGCGTAATTAATGACCTGGAAAAATGTTTGAAACTCGGGAAATTAACAGAAATTTGTTTTTATTTCTGGAGGCCATCCTGAAATATTTTATATTGATATTGAGAATTTGACTGGCTAATATTGTACAATAATTTTTAATTGATAACCTTATAAATTCAACAATTTTAAAATGGAATCCTACCAAGGCAATAATAGTTTAAAATTCGTATATTAAAAATGTCAGGATAATTTCACTATCAAATCTTTCAAAATTTCAGAACGAACGACTTGATGGTCATTTTTATATTTAATCATTTAAATATTATAAATGGTTTGGTTTCAATTTTAGTCAGTTATAAGTTTCATAATTTTAGATTGAAATATTAAATTCTCAAAAATAAAAAGATTTTAGAACTATTCATTCAGCATTAAGTTATTTGTTATTTGCAAATGTTCCAAAATATTGAAAATTTTAAACTCAACTTGAAAAAAAATTTAAGAATTGAAAGGCTTAAAATTGTGCAGTTTAAAAAACGGAAACCTAGCAATCTTTTTTTGTATTCTTGTTTTAAATTTTCGATTTCGAATCTATGTGATACATGAAAAGTGTCAAAGTTCTAGTTGAAGATTTAAAAAACTGATTCGTTCAAAATTGAATAATATTTTATTTAAATGTTCCAAGAATGACTAGTAATTTCGAATAAAGTTTTAAAAATTAAGCGATTTGAAATTTAAAAGTTAAAAATTATGTCGTTTAAAATTAAAATAGATAAAAATATAACTATCTGAAATCGATTCATCAGTAATTGAACCATTTCTTTAATTTTGAATGGTTAAAATTGTAGTGTTTGAAACTTTTATAAGTTCAACGCTGAATTTTCAACTTTTTCCTTCCATAAGTTATAATTCTGTAAGTAATTAATACATTTTTCGATCATGGAAAATATTGTGGAAACAATTTTAATATTACATTTTTTTGTATGTAATAAAAATGTAAAATTCTAGAACTTCAAAAGCCTTTACTTTGAAACATTCAATTAAGGTTTTAATTTCAAATTTTCAAATTTTAAGCCCTCAGAATAAAAAGTTATTTTAACTCAACAGTTTGCAATTTTTAAATCAATTTTCAAAGCTTTTAATCAGAAAATAAAAATATGCAATTTTAAACTGTCAAATCTTGAGTGCTTCAAAACAAAAAATGTAATTAATTAATTATATAAAATTTCAATTCCTTTGAATTTTAAATGATCTATTTTTCAAAATTCTTATCTGAATTCTGAAAATTTTTTAACATTTTGAAATTTTTCTATGTTTGCAATTTTAATCTAGATTCATTGAACCTCGAGATTCTTCAATTAAAAATGAAATTGTTTAATTTTGAATGATTGGAATTAGAAATGATACAATTTTAACTCTTCTCATTTACAATCTTTGAATTTCAGATTCAAATAAAAATTATTCAATTTTAAACGCTTTTATTTAGAAATTATACAAGTTAAATCACTTTCCAATCCATTTGAAATATTGTTCTTTTTTTCAAAATTGTACCTAATCTCAAATCGTTTGATTTAAAAACGCTTTAAATTCGAAATCGTTCAATATATTTTGGTTATTTTAGCGCATTAAATTCTTAGTTAATAATTATTGTTGTAAAACTTTGGAAAACTGTAAAAATTAAAAAATGTGCATTATAATGGATTTTTAAATTATTCTCGAATTTATTTATCTTATGTATTCATGCCTTAAAAAATGAGAAGTTTCAAAAACAAAGCATTCAGAATTGAATTCTTTTTTATTTGATAATTTTCATAAATTGTCCTATGTTTGCCATGTTAATCTGAATTCATTCAATCTCGAGATTCTTTAATTCAAAATAAAATTGTCCGTTTTTGAATTTCAATCAGAAATGATACGAGTTAGACTTTTTTAAATTTAATTTTTAAATTTTTAGTCTAATGTTTCAGAATTTTGAAAGATTCTCATTAAAATGTCAAAGGGCAAATGGTACACAAATGTAAAGAAGCTTGAATGGCCTTCATTAAAAGTTCTATTATATGAACTTCGTTCACTTTATTGTACCATTCTTCATTTAAAATTCTAATCCAAGAAATCATTAATAAGCCGGTTTTTCTTGGTTGTAGGCTTCGATCCCTTTGGACCCCACACACTCAGTAGCAATTGCAGCGGTGGAAATGTCTTTAAAATGCAATGCAGCAGCAATTATCGTAACAACAACCACAGGTCGTTCTGCCATGATGTTGTCAATTTACAGACCCCGCTGTCCAATTGTGGCCATTTCTCGTCATGGAATTGCTTCTAGATGGCTTCAACTCTACTTTGGCATACATCCGATTCATTATAGAAGTAAGATTAATTTAATAGAATAACTGTTGTATTTAAAAGTGATTGTTCAAATTGCATTACTTTGAAATAAGGTCTTGAAGTTTGCCAAAAAATGTCCACTACGCTGGGAACGAACCCAGGTCCTCCCGATTGCCAGTCGAATGAACCACATATCCGCCTTTGTTAAGGGAACAAGACAAAACAGGATTTTCATTTTAAACCAAAAAATATGAAATTTCTACCAAAAGAGCTGGATTTTCAAATAAAAAAGACGAGTTTTCAAAAAGAGTTTAATTTTAAATAAGGAAAGATTTTTATTTCAAAATGTTTTTAACCAATACGAGGGTGGATTGATAAGTTTCCGGCCTGACCAAGAGATGGCGCCACTAGGCCTACCTTGAGGTGGCGTTCTATAGTACCATCCTTAGATAGCTTG
>NC_046666.1:62814779-62820302 GCF_010883055.1 Belonocnema kinseyi | reverse complement strand
CCTTGGAGGAGATTATGTTGAGAAATAAAAAAAAAAAAATTCTTAAAAACGTTGTTTTTCTTGGTCAGGCCGGAAACTTATCAATCCACCCTCGTAGTTCAATTTTTAACTCAACAAGTTTTTAAATTATAAACAGTTGAATATAACCAGAAAAGACAATTTTTAAAAAAAGTGTTCAATTTTCAAGCAAGGAGATGAAATTTCAACTAAAATTATGAATCTTCAAAGAAAAGAGGGAATTTTGAATAAAGTAGTTTAACTTTCAACCATGTAGTTGAATTTTCAACCAAAGAAAATAATTTATCAACGAAAAATATAACAGTTGATAATTAAACTAAAAAATATTTTTATTTTTAAATAAAGAAGGTTTTAATTCGCCCAAGAAGACGAATTTGCAACAAAATAATTGAATCCTCTGGGTTGAATATTAATTTTCACCCCAAATTGCGAATTAAAAAAAAAGGCGAATCCTTAACGGAAAAAGATCATTTTTCGATTGAAAAGTTTTATTTTCCACCAAAAGCCATGAATTTTCAACCAAATTGCACGAATTTTTAACAAAATATATTAATTTTCAATCAAATAGTTGAATTTTCAACTAATAACAAAATATAAAAAAGACGTTCAATTTTTAAGCAGACAATTGCATTTTTAACCGAAAATTATTAAATATTTACAAAAAGACATGCAATTTTAAACCAAAAAGTAGAATTTTTTCAAAATAATTGAACTTTAAAAAAAGTTTTTTAATCCAGAAAAAATTTATAATAGTTTTTGAAACTATGACTGTTATACGTAGTTAATATTGATACTAATATAGGTAGGTACTACTAATATTATTAGGTAAATTACAAGTTATACAAGTAATAATAATAATAATGTGAGACAAAATAATATAATAATTACCCAAACTCCCACCCAACAGACTCAGCAATTTTTCAATCATTGCTAAAAATTGATTTTTTTAATTTTATGACAATACTTTTCGAAATATTTTAAGAAACTAAAAAATTATTAAGTAAATTCACTGCCGTCAGAAATTATCGGTACGATTAACGAAAGTACTATTAAAAATCACTGTTGACTTCGAAACGTATTTACTTGTTTAAACATGGAGCCAGAAAATTTTCGAAAGATCCGCTAAAAGCTTATTGAATGACGCGTTAACTGAGACCCAATAGAAGTATTTTTGACCGCTTGGAGAAATATATTGGGTGAAAAGTTAAAAAAAAATTCAAGAATTTCTCAAATTTTGTACTTCGACTTCAACTTTAAAATTTTCAACTCAGAGGATTATTTTTCTACTAAAAAAGATGCATTTTCATTCAAACATGTGAATCTTCAACCAAAAAATTTAATATTTCACTATTTGGTAGAAAATTAATGTATTTTGATGAAATTCGTCTTTTTGGTTACAAAATTAATCTTGTTTGTTGAAAATTAATTTCTTTAGGTTAAAAATTTAATTCTCTTATAAAAAATTAGTCCCTTTGGCTTGAAAATTCAACTGTTTTTGTTACATTTCATATTTTTATTTTGCTAAAACTATTTTGCTCAAAATGTATCTCTTAACTTTAAAGTTCTGCGATTTGATTGCTAACGCAATTGTTTCGTTAAAGTTTAATTTTATTTTGTTACAAAATTCGTCTTTTAGGTTTAAAAATGTGATCTCATTTTGTAGAAACTCTTTTTTGGTTTAACTTAACTATTTTGTCAAAAATGCAATATATTTCGACTTCAAATCTTCTGATTTTAAAGCGTTTCATATTAAATTTAGAATGGTATTTACGTTCATTTAATTGAAATGAATTTATTCTCTTATTATTATCCTAGTTTGGTGAAAAAGCACACTATTTTCCCTGTTTTGAAAGAAATTTAGTTCACGTTTACATTTCTTGTTGAGGAGGGGGGAGGGGGCAAAACTACGATCGTCATCGAACCGATGTCGGGGGGGGGGGGGGGGGGGGTAGAGATAGCAAAAAATGGGTAATGTATCTTATGGGCGATCTTTTGTATGTCCTTAATTGAATAATATATTAATCCAAATTTCTATTTTAATTTTATTATTTAAAATTTTAGATTCACCTCATCGGGATTGGAGCAAGGACAGGGATGCTCGAATTCAGGCAGGCATGAATTATCTTCGAAGGTGTAAATTTGTTCAGGTCGGTGAAGCGGTTATTATTGTAACTGCGTGGCATCAAGGGAGCGGATTTACAAATTGCATTCGCATTGTTTATGCTTCACCTGGTCTTATTCCAAATAAACAAAACATAGGCTCTGAAGACACATGGTAGAATTGGTAAAATATATAGCACAATATAGTTCAAAATGTTATAAAATTTGAAGTTTCACTGCTATGTAGAAAAGTGTTTTATGGTTTTTAAATTAAATGTTGTCTGACAAAAGATCTCCTTTCGCTGTGCTGGGAATCGAATTGCAGAACTTCCGATTGCCGGTCGGGTGCTTTCCCATTAAGCTACTAAAGAGATCGAGCGAAGAATCCTTTTCCAGAAATACAAGTATGATTATGTCAGGTGTTACAAGTCAAATTTTTCAAGTAATCTGTAGTATCACGTTCTGTGGTTCGATTCCCAGCGGATAGAAAGGAGACGATATTTTTTCAGAAAAAGTGCAATTCATTTTTTATAAATTTATAGCTTCATCTAGCCTGTAAAGATGTTAATAAATTCTGTTATTCTCTGATGGTAATAGAGATTCCGTGAAATAAATTATGTACCAAGAGGGAGAAGAGGGACTTTATTGACGCGTTTTCGGCTCGTACGCTCGTATTTGGCTCGTAGTGAAAATATGCAAAAGTCAATAAAGTCCCTTTCCCTCATGATTCATAGGATATTTTATATAAAAAATGCATGGATATGGTCTTAATTTTGATGCCTGTGGAGTCGACATTAAGTACCGCTTTTCAAGGTCATCGGTATGTAATGGCCATCTATAATTGTGCCGTTAAAAATTATGAATGCATAGACATTTAATGGCCATTGCATATCAGCTCATAGGTATGTACTGGTCATTATACAAATATGTCACCATAATTTTGTATAACTTCAGTTTCGCTCCACAGGAATGAGGGACGGCCATATTCATACATGCGTCATATAAAATATATTTAACAAAAATCGGCACACTATTATTGTATGAATTCACGAGATTTTGGTGTTAAGGGTATTTAAAGCCATTCAGAGGAATTCAGGGGAATTAAAAAGAATTTAAGGGAATTCAGGAAAATTTAAGCGAATTTAACCTAATTCAAGGGAATATATATTTTCTTTCTAGTGACAATTACACGCAATGCGTATTTTATAGATGCAAGAAAGTGCGCAAATATGATTATTTAAATTTTGAAGTTCTATTATTAAAAATAACATAGCATACCAATTTTAAGATTGAGAATAAATTTCATTTATTCAAACTTTACGTAATAACTCAATTTTTTTTTATTGTGTTGACTGTTTTGAAAACTTTTCCACGAACTCCAGAAAACCAATAAGTTATGTAATTACTGAATATGTTGTTGGGAATTCAAAAGAACCTTCAACCCCACGCATGGATCGATGACCTATATCGCAAAAAATTTCGCAGCCCATTAATTTTTTTTTCTCCTATAAGACAGGAAAATTTATTTTCTGAATTTATTTTTGTCTTTCAACAATATTAATTAATACACTCTGATTAGTTTATAACTGATAAAATGCACAACTGATTGGTTGAAAATTTAGCTGTTTTGGGTAAGGATTCAATTATTAAATTTTTCTTTGAGAATTTATCTTTTTAGTTGAAAATTAAACTACTTATTAGTTGAAAGTGGAACTAATTTCTTAAAATGCATTTTTGAGTTGATAATTCATAATTTTACTTGAAAAACCTTCATTTTTTGTTAATAGTTTGTTTAAGGATTTAAATATTTTTTAAACTGATAATATAATTTTCTTGTTAACAATTTATATTTTCAGGTGAAAAATTCCTTTTTTTTGCCGAAAATTCCTCTTTTATGCTTGGAAATTCAATAATTTGGTGAAAAAATGAAACTTTTTGTAATAGAAAATAATGTTTAAAAATTGACACTTAATTTTATTAAATGAAAATTTAACTATTCCATGTTTGGATAAACATTGATTTTTACTTAAGTTAAAAATTCAACTTTTTGGTAGAAAACGGATTTAATTTGTTAAAAATTCATCTTTTTCTTAATGAAATTAATTACGTTCTTCAAAAATCTAACTTTTTATTCAAAAATATATTTATCTTGTTTAAAATTTGTCTTTTTTAGTAGAAAATTCATCTCTGGGATTAAAAACTCAAGTCTTTAGATAAAAAGTTTATTTTTTTTTGTTAAATATTCATCATTTTATTTAAAACTTTGATTCACTGGTTGAAAATGTATCTTTTTAGTTAAAAATTTGTTTATTTGACTGAAAACTCAGTTTTTTATTAAAAATTCTACTGTTCTATTTTTGGTTAAAAAATAACTTTTTTGGGATGAATAATTATTTTTGGTTGAAAATGTAACTAATCTATTTTTGGATGAAAATTCATAATTTTTTGTTGAAAATTCATTGTTTTAGTTAAAAATTAGTTTTTTTAAGTTATTATTTTACTTCTCTGTTATAAATTTATATTTTCGGGGAGAAAATTCATGTCTTTGTCGATAATTCGCCTTTTGGGATTAAAAATTCAGCAATACGGTAAAAAAGTTATACTTTAAACAAAATAGTTTTTAAAAATTGAAAAACAATGTTTTTAAATTATAATTTAAGTATTCCATTTTTAGTTCAAAATTTATATTTGTTAGTTTAAGAATTTAACTATTTTTGGTTTGGAATTATTCTTCTTGGTCTAAAATTCAACTAATTGGTTAAAAATTTGTCCTTTTTATAGAAAATTCGTCTTTTGAGCTAAAAGTGAATTTTTTTGTTTTGAATTTTCATCATTTTATTGGAAAATTCATTTCTTTGTTTGAAAATTTAACTTTTTTGTTGAAAGATAGTTTTTTGTACTGAAAGTATAACTATCTCATTTTTGTCTTGATATTCATGTTTGTAAATTGCAAATTTATTTATTATGTTAAAAACTCTAATATTTCGTTTATTTTAAGTGTGTTTGATTGAAAATAAAAATATTTTTGTTGGAAATGAAGATTCCTCACTTTGTTTGAAAATTTAAGTGTTTTCTTAAAAATTCCCTTTTTCTTATTGAATTTTATATTTAGTTATTTAGTTATTTCGTGGGCAGTTGAAAATTTTATTTTTCGAATTTTATTTGTGTATTATACATATTTTTGAAGCTTTAATTTTCAATAAAATGCAAAGATTGGAATTTTTTTAAATTTCTACAAATTTAAGTCACTTCTTTTTCAGCGAAGAAAGTCTTTTCTTTCTGAATATTGTTTTTTTTCAAACATAGCTAAATATACCTTTCATTTCCGTAAAATAAATGTTGGAAGTCATACCGAAATAAAGGAAATTTTAAATCATTTTCAACAAATGTTTGTATTGAGAACAA
>NC_046666.1:62807403-62814679 GCF_010883055.1 Belonocnema kinseyi | reverse complement strand
AAATATTATTACTTCATTCAAAATATAATAAAAAATTACCTATTTGATTAAAGAATAGTCAATAATTTAAGGATCTCATCCCAGTGCCTGTATTTTTATTCGTCATTAATGCTTTACAAAATTGAAACATAAAGGCTCACAGTACACTATACAATATTGATTTCATTGTAGTAAGAGGAAATGATGGCAACATTTAATTTTAACTCAGTCTATGTAGAATAAAGTGTAGATATGAGACCAGTGTGGTTACAGGAATAGTCTGCAACTTATCGGTTGTGATTGGATACAAATATGTAAAGTTTATAGATACGATAAAATGCTTTTCCGAAAGGCTATTCGAAAGCCCATATCAGTATTCCGCCTTATACACATCTGTGAACTTTGTCTCCTACCTAAAGAGCAATCAAAATGAGTTCAGAAATTATAATTCATTAACAAAGTTTTAAGTATCATACCTAAATTTTACGACTTCCATAATTATTATACTTCAAACGAAATTTTGTTTAGTAATGCTTTCAAAAAAGAATTTTGATATTAGAACTAAAACTAAACCAAATATACATATACTACCGTCGGAAATGGTGGTTCGATCGATCTAAGTACTATTACAAATTACTGCTGACTTTGAAACATGATTACTCGGTTAAAAATGGAGCAAAAAACTTTTTATTAAACTTGATGAAAAACTTATTGAATAACGCGTCAATTTTTACCTCGATTTTAACTTGTGGCATGACCTAAGAACATTGTAGCAACAATCTTAGATTTATGTCAACTAGTTTTGGAATTCTTATATTTAATTTAAGCCCATAAAACGTAACAAATTTTCACTGTTTCTCGAGATAGACTGAAAATGTCCAAGCGTGTCTGTGGCGAATTTCAGTCGCCTGAACAGTCTGGTCGTCTGCATTGTTCGCCGAGAATTTCTCGGATTTTGTTTCTTAACTTCTACTCGTGCTGTGACTTAGGATACTTAAGGGAAAAACTGAGTTTAAGAGAGTGTAATCTGTGAAATGTCATCTTCAATTCAAGCCGATAAAACTTTGAATATATTTAGGGGTTCCCAAGATATGGCAATAAATATGCAAGCGTGTCTACGTTGAGTCTCAGCAGCGAGCACCGCTGAGGGCCAAACTGGCTGCTGAAGCGACTGCAATTCGGCGCAGACCCGCTTGAACATTTTAGTCGCATCTCGAGAAACCTTGATGATTTCTAAAGATTTGCTACAACTTTCCTAGGTCATGCCACAAGTTGAGACCGAGGTACAATATTCGATAAATTCTTGCATTTTTTAAAAACTTTTTACGTAGTATATTCTATCCAAAAGGTCAATAATACTTTTATTAAAGCTCAATTAACGCGTAATTGAATAAGATTTTCAACAGATCTTCAAAAAAGTTTCTCGCTCCTTTTTGAAACGAGTAATGACGTTTCAGAGTCAGCAAAATAAAAAATCAATTTTCATTACCACCTCTATATTACATCTATTTAGAGGTAATTATTTTATTGTGCTGTCTCACATTATTATTTTTATTACTTGTATTATTTGTAGTATCACTTGTAATTTATCTAATAATATTAACAATGCCTAGCAATATTAGTATTAAAATTAACTGCGTATAATGCTTATAAATTCAAAAAATAATAATAAACCGTTTTCCTTGAATAAAAAACTTTTTTCGTTTTGTTTAAAAATTCAATTATTTTGTTAAATAATTCGACTTTTTAGTTTGAAAATTCATTTTTTTAAATAGATATTTAGTATTTTCAGGTTAAAAATGGAACTATCTGTCTAAAAATTGAACGAGTTTTTTTAAACTGTTTTTTTGTTAGTTGAAAATTTGTATATTTTGTTAAAAATTCGTGTTTTTCATAAAAAATTAATTTTTCTCGTGAAAAATTTATGCTTATTGTTCGAAAATACAACTTTTTGATTGAAAATTGATCTTTTTGGTATTAGATTCAACTATTTTCTTAAAAATTTGTATTTTTTAAAGAAAACTAATCGTTGTGTTTGAAAATTTATACTTTTTCGTTAAAGATGCAACTTTTTGGTTAAAAATTGACCATCGATTCAGGATTCAACTATTTTGTTCAAAATTCGCCTTTTTCGGTAGAAAATAAATTTTCTCGGTTGAAATTTTATACTTTTTGGTTCAAAATGCAACTGTTCGGTTGAAAATTAATCGGTTTAGGTTAAAGATGCAACTGATTTTGCTAAAAATTCGTCTTTCGGGTGAATTGAAATCTTTTTTTATTAAATTTAATTAAATTTTTTAGTTAAATTATCAACTATTGTATATTTCGTTGAGAATTGATCTTTTTCGGTTGAAAAGTTCACCACTTGGTTTAAGGTTGACCTACTTTGTTAAAAATTATTTGTTCTGTTTAAAGATTCATAATTTTAGTTGAAGTTTCATATTTCTGCTAGAAACTCAAACGTCTTTGCTAAAAATTGTTTTTCTGGTTACAAATCACTTTTTTAAAATAATAATTAAATTTTTTGTTGAAAATTATTATTTTCACATATTGAAGTGTTTTATATAATATCAGTATTTTTTACTTTAAAAAATCCATATAAACATATATTCTATATATGCCTTTGCTTAAAATTACTTTTTTCAAATTAAAAATTAATTTTTTAGATAAAATTCAACTAGTTTATTTGTGGTTTAAATCTGATCTCTTTCAGTTTGAAAATTCAACTTTTTGGTGAAAAATTAATGTAATTTATTGGAAATTCATCTTTTTAGTAAAAAATTAATCTTCTTGGTCTAAAATTGAACTATTTAAATAAAAATGCATGTACTTCGTTGAAGCTTCATCTTTCTCGGTAAAAAATTTATTTCCTTAGTTCGAAATTCAACTATTTGTTTAAAAATGCACCTGTTTTGTAGAAAACTCGTCTTTTACGATTTGCCTAACCCAACATTAAATACGAAGTCATAGTACGTCAGATTAAAAAAAATTGTTTCTGTATATTTATTGAAACAGTTTAAGACAAACAAAAATGTCCCCGGGCAGTTTTTGACAAAAATGAATTCAAATAAAATTAACTTTTATTTTTAATATTATTATTTTTTTTTATTTCCCTAAGGTTTCTGTATAATACAAGTTAAATATCGCATAACGAGTATGTTAATTAGATCAAAGTCGAATATCTCCGATCTTGTTATGGGGGTCTAGCCCACTTTTCACGTCTTACAAATCGAGAAAACTCCAGAAAACGAGGGGAAAATAAAAAAACAACTAAATTCAAAGAAAACCCACAGTATTATGAGTATTACATATATATTTCATATATTAAATGATCTTGGTCGTATTAGATTGATATTATTGTTTGTATGAACATTTATGAAACCCAAACTATTTTAGATATAACTTAAGCAATTTATATCTAGTATACATAAGAATAACATAGAGCATCGAATTGACTGAAAAAATTGATCTTAAAATTGTAAAATGTTATATTGAAATTTTAAAATAAATTTTGTATAAATTTTTATGGTATAACTTGCTTCATTTTGTTACTCAATAACTTGATTTAGTAATATACAATATCATTTCAACTACCGAGTTATGACCAAGAACGTTTTAAAGGTGAAAAAAATATTTTTTAATTTTTATAATTCTGTATTTTGGGCTTTAAATAAGGAACTCATGCACTTTATCTTTGTTTTCTAGAGTTTCCTCGATTTGCAAGACGTGAAAATTGGATTAGACACCCATAACAAGATTGGAGATAGTCGACTTTGATCTAATCAACATGCTCGTTATGCGATATTTCACTTGTATTACACAGAAACTAAACAGAAATAATTTTTCATTAATATTAAAAATAAAAGTTAATATGACATTAAAAATATTTGTTAAGAATTTATCTTTTTTTGTTGTTGAAATTTTAATGAATCTGTTGAAAGTTCAACTACTTTCTTAAATCATAAGAAATCGTTCAACTTTACCATTTTCCCTGCACCAACTGGTTTTACGTTATTTTTTAATGACTCTCACGTAAATTCATGCACAAAATTTAGTCAGAAAAAATTATGTAAGATAAGGGGGAAAGGGGATTTAAATTCAGGTTTCTGAAAAAGGAGGGTTCGTGATAAGAAATTTCAGAAAAAAAACTTTACGTAATTTATGAACAACCCCTTAAACCTCGATTGAAGACTAAAATTGACAGCAGATAAGCTTTTTCTATTAATAAGAATTGTCTAAAGTGCTTTTCTGTTTCACTCTGATCACATTCTATTTCAAACTTAAATTTCCATTAATTTAAATTTATCCCTAAGAGGTATTAAAAAAATATTTCAATAGTTATTAGAAAAAGAAGTTCAAATTACATTAAGGAATCATTGTTGCCAAATTAAGTTCAATCTTCGACAGATTCATCTATTGATTTTTGTAACTTTGGAGATAATCAAGTAGATAAAGACCATAGGGGTTAGGCTATGTCGGTTCTGGAACTACCTTATCCACTTTCCAAGTTTAAGTAGAAAACACCACGTGCGTCCAGACATAATATGGAAATAACGGTGGTTCAAGAATACCAAACGCGTTTAGGGGAGCGTGTGTAGGAGGGGGGGGGGCAATACAAATTATACACAGTGTTACTCAGGAGGTTGATCAAAATTA
This sequence comes from Belonocnema kinseyi, assembly GCF_010883055.1. Lineage (NCBI taxonomy): Eukaryota > Metazoa > Arthropoda > Insecta > Hymenoptera > Cynipidae > Belonocnema > Belonocnema kinseyi. Next base: position 62,810,044 of record NC_046666.1, on the reverse strand, counting down.
TGAACGTAGGAAACATGTATAATTCATTAAATGTTCCTAAAATATACACATCATAATTGTTTTGAATATTTCCTCTGTAAATGATTTTATTTCGAATTTTTACGAATTTGTTGTACCATTTTAGACTTTGAAAAAATCCAAGAAAAGAGGAATAACATTTTCTGTATACATCTCAGATATGTATTTACAGTAAATCTATTTTTGAAATGAGCCTCAGAATTTAAATTAATTGAAGTTGCTTTGTATCTGAATTAAAATTTTTTTAAATTAAATCTATAAATAATCCCTTTCAATAATAAAAATCATAGAAAACCTTATACAAGTTGTCGAAAATTGGAACATTTCAAATAATCGTGGGCGGATAAATTAAAACTTTCAAATTATCTAATATATTATTGTACATGTTTTCAACTAGGGCTTTTTAGTAAATATTATTACTTTTTAAACAGAACCTTAATGCAAAATTATAAAGCTTCGAAGTATACTTACAAATTTAAGCCTCTTAGGTTATGTTAGCGTTCTACACTTCAACTGGGTATTTTTAATAAGAAATTACTAGATTTCAGAGATTACATTTTTCAACAAATTGCGTTTTTCGTACTTTTTAACGTAATTTACCCCTTTTTGACACAAAAATCATAAGTTTTTAAAGGTTCAGAAGGTTCAGAATAGTCTAGTAATTTTAGGTTACGTTAGCATTCCACATAGGAAAGTCGTCTTTTCAAACAAATTATAATTTGAACACGATTTAAAATTTATTAAGAATGTTCTATTATATTAGACTTTCGGTCGAAAATTGGTATCTTTAATAAATAAAAAAATTGGATTTCGAAGAAGATTCACATATTTGTATAACATTCTTTCTACAATTTTAGGTTATGTTGACATTTTTCTTCAGAAAAAGATGATTTTAAGCCTATTAAATCGAAAAAATTATATTTAAAAGAAGACCTACCATCTTAAACAATTCTGAGTTATGTCAGTGTTTTTTTACCTGCAGTCACTATTATCAATAAGAAATAATTAGATTTCAAACAATTACGGTTTTATTGTCTATATATTGTACAAAAATATTACACATTAATTCTGAAGTTAAGATATCAATTTTCATCAATTATCAAAAATATTGTCCTTGTTTTTCTTTTATATACTGTTAGATAATAGATAATCTGAAAAAATTAATATTAATGTTATATTTTAATTTAGAAATTCTAGTATTATTTGTAAGGCAGTTAAGCGCTTTTTCTAAGTTCTATATAAAAGTAATTAGTTGAGCAAACATAAAATTTTCTACTGCATATCAATTTTGGGTAAAAAAAGTATTTGATTTTAAAGGTCTTGAAATTAAACTTATACAAAATTTAATTTCCGATTGGTAATTTGCGCACAATGGTAGTTTTTAACTCTGCTGCTTCTTTAACCAACAGAGGGGAGAAAATTCTTTGGGATTTACTGTGGAAGAAACCTGTCGAATTCAGTTAGGGAAAGAATTAAGTTGCTGTCGAGTTAAAAAATATTACGTAAAATGCAAATGGCTGCAATACACGTACACCTGAAACTTCAATGAGAACTATGTCACGTGGAACCGATTTAAAATTAAAAGTTAACGAAAGTACGTCGGACCATTGACAAACACGTGCCGCATGTAACGTGAAAAAATTTGAAAACAATTTTAATAAGGAATTATGGATATAAGTAAAGAAATAAAATAAATTTGCGCATTTAAAAATTGTCGATATATATTTTTCAATAACAACAACATTGTGCGCGCTAAGTGTGCACTATCTACCCTTTCTACAGAAAAAAATTGGTTTATTTTCGAACATTTTGTTTTCAATTTTACCAAAAATTTTATATGATCTGAAAACTTTGTATATGATTTACAGAAGTTTCTTTAATATAGCGTGAAAATTTAAGTAAATTTAATAATATGAATGTAACGATTTTTTCGTTTACTCACAATTTTTTAAAGATGGCAGATTATTTTTCTCAATAGCAAAATATGTTTCACCTTATGTGAAATTAGCCGACATCGAACTTTTAACATTCTTTTAACTTTTAAAATACATAATATAATACATTTACATGGTATTTCCAGATAAAATATTCATCAAAGTAGAATTAAATACTACAAAATAGAATAAATTCTACAAAGTAGAATTAATAGTACTTGAATTTTATTCAAATTTTCTATACGATTCAAGTTGTCATGTTTTCTGGAAATAATTGTAGCATAAATATTTTAAATCATTTTATTTTTCTATCAAAATTTTATTTGTAAAGTTCAACAGTGAGAGAAAGTTTAACATTTATGCGCATGATGCAACTGAGAAATATTGGTATTTTTACTATAAATAAAAAATAAACATTTATATATATATATATATTCAATGCACTATTATCATTTAAATAATGGTTTTGAAAATCAAAATTAACCTCAAACGATAAATTTGTTATAGTGCTATTAGAAAGAGATTCCCTTTATACCTTGAGCCTATGACAAATTTCTCTTCAAAAGTTAACACTTTGTTTGTTTTCCATATACCAGGTGTATACATATGAAACCGGTATTTTTTCAAGAAAAAAACACATTTATTTCAAGAGAATTATAACAAATATTTTATTCAAAGTATGCGCCCTC
>NC_046666.1:62752937-62807303 GCF_010883055.1 Belonocnema kinseyi | reverse complement strand
ACGCCAATTAGCACAAATGGTAAGTTCCGACAGTGCCTACAAGTGTGCCTACTGGCCGCTAAATGGCAATACCGGTTTCATATGTATACACCTGGTATAGGAATAAAAAGAAAAAACAAAATGGAATTTACACCTTTTTGTTCAAGGTTTAACCACTAAGTTGAAAGTGGGACAACTTTGTTAAAAATCTTTTTTTTTCTGAAGATTCATCAATTTAGTTTTTTGGTTTAAAATTTATCCCCTTCAGTGTAAAAATCAGCTATTTGTTATAAGATTTCTGTTTTGTTGAAAATTTCATATCTTGGGTAGAAAATTTAACTATTAGGTTGAAAATTCCTTTGCAAATTCAAGTTTTGTTAAAAAATTCATGTATTTTGTTCAAGTTAATGCTTTTGTTTAAAAATTAATTTTTTTATTGAAAATTATATTTTTAAATTGAAAATTAATTTTCAGCTGAAAATTTAACTATTCTATTTTTGGTAAAGATAAAATTTTATGGACATTTAGTCTTGATTGTTGAAAATTCATCTATTTTGTTGAAACTTGATCTTTTTTGGTAAAAAATTCAACCATTTTGTTAAAAAATTAATCTTTTGTGGTATAAAAAAATTTTTTTGGTTGAAAACTCATTTCTCTGATTAAAAATTAATTTTTTTTACTAAAAATTTAACATTCCATTTCCTGGCTAATTTCTTTTTAATAGTTATTTAATTTTCTTGATTGAAAATTTAACAATTTTGCTGAAAATTCAACTATGCTGTTGAAACTTCATCTAATCCATTGTTGAAAATTTATCTTTTTTTTGTGGCAAATTCATCTTTTTGGTTAATAATTCAACTATTGGGTTTAAAATTTAACTTTTTGGTTGAAAATTCGTTTTTTCAACTGAAAAAGTAGTTATTTCAGTTATATTAAAAAATTGGTTTATTTTAGTTGAAACTTTCCCTATTCTGGTTAACAATTAATTACTTCATCTGCAAATTTAATTCTTCCATTTTTTCTTAAAAATGTATCTTTTTGAGTGTCCAGAAATGACCATTTCTTACATTATTTTGTCAACATAGCAGAATGCACTATAAAAGATAGGCTTTAATGATTACAGTTTCCTGTATTTTAAATTTGTTTTGAAAAAATTTCTATCATCATTCTTCAATAAGCCTAAAGAGTAAGGTATAATATATTGACAAGAAAACATTATTTTTAGTACTTATTTCATTTTCATTGTGTACTTTCAACGAGCTGTCGATCGAATTCGGCTATCCCAGCGGAGACGCGGGAGCAGCTCTTGGCTGCGCGCGAGCATCGACCGCACTCGAAGTAAAACAATCATAGTTTTTAAACCGTTGAATTAATCGAAGTAATATTTTCCAAAAAACTTCTTTATTCCTTACTGAACAACTTTTTGCTGGAACTTCTTTCTAGCTCAAAATTCGCTCGACTCCCCAAGCGCTGGAAAGTATCAATGTCCAATATTTATGATGCGACGGAAAAAAATTATTAACTTTTTTCAATATAAAAGTTTCAACTTCTTACCCTCACAGTTACTCTTAGAACAGTGCAAAGCGTAATCCCTGTAAATTTTATTTCCAAATTCCCAAAATTGAGTCACTGAGCACGAGCTGAAGTCAAAATAGAAATTAAATTTTTGTTTGGTAAAAAAATCGCTTTTTTTCTATTTATTTCGAAAACTAAAAAAGCTACCACTTTTTTCATGGGAGAAAAAAATGCGGAATTAAATTTTCTATTAAAATGTATGTTTGAAAAATAACAATTCGAAACAAAATTTGCCATCTCCACTTTCTTCACGTGAACAATACTTTTACCCGTTTCGAGCATTCGCCTGGTTCTTGCATCCTGATCCTCAATTATATATGAGTAAAAATTCCTGAAGTGGACACACAATTTTCTGTGAAGTCATGAAGTTTAAAAAGTGTCGCACGATAGTCAAGTATACATCAATTCAACAATATCCCACCCAATAGTTTTTAGAAAATTGAATTGTTCTCGCTATTGTTTATGACTGTCTAGTGCAATTAAACACTTTATCACAACAAAATAAAAAACTATAGAAAAAAGTTTGTTTAAGTTATTTTATTATAAAAAAATGCAATTTTTATTCAGTGCTCCATCTCAATTTGAAATTTTTTTCGATTGGGTATGTAGTAAATATAATTAACGACATAAAAATGCAAAAACGCGCGAGCTGCCGTTTTTTCATCCGTGTTTTGTTTGGTATTTGACAGGTAATTTTCATCCATTATGTGAACTAAAATTTTATTTTTTATCACTTACCGTTAAGATAACAAAACCGCATTTGCATTGTTGTTAATTATATTTACTACGTACCTCATAAAAAATCAATTTGAGATGGAGCGCTGGGTAAAAATTGCATTTTTTATAAAAAAATTATTATAAATGACTTAAATAAACTTTTTCTTATAGTTTTTTATTTTATTGTGAAGTTAATTTATTGTGAGTTATGCCTGTCTTTTTTATCAAAGTTTTTTAGCTCCTTGTTTTCGTGTAATCGATTTTTCAAAAAAATGTCCATAACATATTTAATTACAAAAATAATTAATAAAAAATTGAATTTTTAAAAACTATGGGGTGGGATATTGTTAAACTTATGTACACTTGACGACTGTGCGACACTTTTTAATTTTCATGACTTCACGAAAAATGGTGTGTCCACTTCAGGAATTTTTACTCGTATGTGAATTTGGCAATATTCTTTCCTTTACATTTTTTTAATTTCTCAGCGGTATTGAGGAAAAGCGACAACAATGCTTTTGAGTTTTTCGGGACATACCTATTTTTTAGAGGAGGATTAACGTAAAAATAGCTTTTTTTAAATTAAAGTTATACAATCTAACTTTGGAAATAATTCAGAATGCAAAATGGTTTTCACAATTTGATGTTTTACTTTTTATTAACTTGTTATGGAATAAAATTGAAGCATAAGTCCGTTATCATTTGAAGTGCACTTTAAATTGTCGAGAAATTAATGTGCCCATTACACTCGAGAATATATTTATTTTGACATTAGCAATGAAGGCACTTTCTCAAGTGAGCATATAGTTGTAACTTGATATGTGCTTATGAATGATTGAAGTCCGGGATGCAATAAGGGGGCGAGGGCTCGAAAACGCGAAAAATTATTGTACAAGCGTCTCGTAATATCCCAATTGTAAAGTTGAAAATATTATGTTTTTAAATATATGGGCTTACAGAGAATAACAAAGCGGAACTTTTTTTATTTTGAGTTTTTATTCTGATTTAATAATTAAATTTAAAAAGTAAAAAAATCTTCCCTGAATTAAATTATTTTTTTAAACCAAAGTTGCCATAACTTAGCCAAAAATTACTCAAACTTTGATTCGAAACTCAATATTTCTTTTCAAAATTAGCGATATAATACGAATCAAATATTAATCTTAATATACAAGTCTATTTTATAGGGTCTCAAAAAAGCCCATGAGTGAAGAAATGGGGGTTTCGAGTTTTTGGCGCTATTTATGATTTGTATGCATCTTTTTATATGCACATTGTGTCTAATACTTGAAATACTACTTTATACTGTTAATTAAATGTTGAAATCAATCTTTTAAATAATTTATTATTCATTTTAGAAAATTTTCTCTTAGAATAGATATAGAAAGTCGCGTTTTTTCATAAATTTTCCACTTTTGTCCAATTTTCAATTAGGTCAAGGTAATAGTTAATTAATATAATCAAAAATAAATGTTTAAGCAATTTGTTATTATTATTAATATTATTCTTTTCGACTAATTCTAGAAATTGCGGTTTTTTCCTGAAATTTTCAACATTTTGTCCAATTTTCACTTGAAGTGCTGAGTTAATATTTAATTCAATTCAGCAACACTGATTGTTTAAGAAAATTATTATTGTTTCTAATTATCTTCATCTATTTTAATGTTAAATAGTTGCGGTCATTTTTGATATTTTTAACTTTTTGTCCACTTTTTATTTAGTATAGTCATAGTTTATTCGAGTTAAAAAACTAGTTTTTTATTTAATTTATTATTGTTTATAACTATCTTCTCCTAAATGAGGACTAGAAAGTTGCGGATTTCTCTTAGATGTTTAATTTTTCTTGGCAAATATATAAAATATGCTTCAAATTTTCTCCATGAATTCCAATGATCCCCTAGGGAATCTCCATGGAAGAAGGTGAGGCTTTTGATATTAAAATATGTGCAATACCAAAATTTTTCTTTTAAGCTTTGCAATGAACTCCTTGTTGTAATGCGAAACAAAACTTTCACAAGTCATTTACAGATCTCGTCTTCCTACCTACTCCTAATTATTCCATTATTTGTTTGTGTGCATTGTATAAGATGTTTTTTTTCAATTATTTTTTTTTAAACATTGGTAAAAGTGCATACGTGATTCATTTAAAACAATAGAAGTGTGGAAAGTTTATATTTATACTAACTGCCATTTCTGAAATTTAACGCGGTGACGGAAAATATCTCGCATTTCCGTAATACGATTTGGACAACAAGTAGACTTTGAAAATCGATTAAAAAAATATATACAATTTCGTAATTTGGAAAATTAAGTTATATCGGTGTATAATAACATTTCATAAAAGTGTAAGCAACCCAGCTTCGAAAAAAGTGGTAATTAGCACCTATAGACTTTCCAAGCTTAGCACAATAATATTTAAGAAATAATTCATGTTGAATTTTGCTTATTATTTTTTAGTAACTGAAAAAGACAAAGAAAAACTAAAGATTTAAAAAAAACCACTTCCTATCATTACTCTAAGCAAACATGGTTATAAAAATTAAGCATTTGTTTAAACAAGCATATTTGGTAACTTGTATTAATTATTATCACACTAAGCGAAAGGTGGACCAAAAGTTTAAGATTTAAGAAAAAACCGCAACTTTTTAGCACATTTCTGAAAGAAGATAGTTGCAAACAGAAATAAATTGTTTGAACAGCTATTTTTGTTAACTTTCATTATTTATCATTTTACTAAGTGAAAAGTGGGTAAAAAGTTTTTGATTTATGAAGAAACCGCATTTTTCTAGCATGGATAAAGAAGAATCTAGTGATAAACAACAATAACTTTTTAAAATAATTAAATGGGTTAACTTTAATTATTGATTTACATCACTGTAATTGGAAATGAGACCAAAAGTTGAAAACAGAAGAAAAAACCGCTATTTCTAGTATTATTCAAAGAGAATATAATTAACAATATTAATAAATTGTTTAAATACTTATTATTCTTTACATTTATTTCATATTACCTATTCTAAATGAAAATTGGATAAAAACTGAAATTTTCTTGAAAAAACCGTGATTTTCTATCTCTATTGCAAGAGGAAATTGTAGAAAATTGTTTAAACAATTTATTTGAACATTTCATTATTAGTATAAAATATAGTGTTTTATGTATTCAAATTGCAATACCAGTCCTTTAAATTGGGAAGCCCATCGTAATTTTATACTCATGTCACATATCATGCTTTTTAGATAAATTTTATGATTTTTTGAATGAATATAATAAAAAAATGAATTATGCAGACCTTTTTCAAAGAAAATATTAGTTTTTAAAAAAATTTTAGTCCTTTCAGTTAGGAATTCAATGATAATTTCAGTTACGTTCATGATTATAAATACCATAAATTATATGACTTTATTAAAACAAATTATGAATGTTGCTAAAATTATCGTGAGATTCCAAATTAAAAGGACCGACATCGCATAAAGGCAATTTTTCCGTTGACCGATGCCCGAATAATGCATTCGTTTACCAATTTTGTTTAAGCAAATAATAAAATTTACCGACTAATTGTGAATTTTGTGCAAATTATCATGAGGTTTCCAATTAAAAGGATCGACATGGATAAAACGAATTTTTCCGTAGACCGATGCCCGAATAATGCATTCGCTTATTAATTTAGTTTAAATAGATCATAAAATTTATCAACTAGTTGTGAATTTTACGGAAATTATCATGACATTTCCAATTCAAAGGACCGACATCGATCGAACTAATTTTTCCGTCGACCGATGGCCGAATAATCTATTCGTTTATTAATTTTGTTTAAATAAATCAAAAATTTATCAACTAATTGTAAATGTTACTGAAATTATCATAAGATTCCCAATTAAAAGGACCGACATCGATCAAACAAATTTTTCTGTCGACCCATGTCGAAATAATGCATTCGTTTATTAATTTTGTTTGAATAAAGCATAAAATTTATCAACTAATTGTGAATTTCAATGAAATTATCATGAGATTTCCAATTAAAAGGACCGACATCGACTAAATGAATTTTTCCGTCGACATAAATGTCTAAAACTTAAAATTCACATTTTTTTAAATAATGGATTTTTTAATTTAGCAAAGAAAAATTCAGCAACGTTGAGGTCGCGTTTTGCACGCGTGTATTTACTGCTAGCACAATTCTAAAATGATAAATAACAACACTTAGTAAACGGCAATGAAACATTAGAATTTTTAGTATTTCTACTTGAGATTCAGCCCTCCTTTGAGAAAATATGGACATTTAAATGTAAATATGTATAAAGTTTACTGTGATTTCAAGAGTAATTTCGTAAGCTCTTATCCTATTATTCTTATAGGGTAGAATTAATACCACGAGAACGATTTTTCTCGTAATTTCGCGCTTTCATAACTGTTAATATTGATCGGTTCCTTTTAATACGGTATTTTAGTCTTATAATTTTTTAAGGGTGTACATGTATTTAGGAGAAAAATTCTACCCATATAATATTATAGTTTGGCTGCGTATATTAAAAAAAGTTAAATTTTTCAAGAAATGATGATTATTTTCTACAAAAACCACGATTTTTGAACAAAATACATCCATTTTTTCAAAGTATAATAATTTTCTACCTACCAAGTCGAATTCTTAACAAAATACATAAATCTTCAACTGGAAAAAATCAGTTTTTAATCAAAAATAAAATAGCCGGACAAAAAAGCCATTTCATTAGGGCAAAAATGTGTATAATACGAAACGAGTTTCCTGCCACTATTAAAATCAGGCTTGGTTAGTAACTTGTTACAAGTAACTAAGTTACTAAAAAGTTATGTTAGTAGCGTATTTTCAACATAGTTTGTAAAAATAGTAACAAAGTGAAAAAAATTTTAATTAAAAATAAAATAAAAATTAACAAATTAAAAATAAATAGTGACTAAGTTACTGAGAAGTTATGTCAGATGCATATTTTTGAAATAATTTGTAGAAGAGACTTTTGAAATAACTTGAAACTTTAATTTTGATACTTTGAAAATTCTTTGTGTTTTTTTTAATATCTTCTATTAAGAGAGGTTCATGAGTCAGTTGTCAGTATAAAATGAATCTCTTTTTGTCGAGGATTCAGCCATTTTGTCGTAAATTTGTATTTTTTATTTAAGTTGAACAATGATTGATTTAAAATCAAATATATTTCGGTTTTAAGAATATAGATTATTATACTTTTCGTCTAGAGTCAATCTATTCTGGTTAAAATTGGTTTAAAATTAATGTAGTTTGGAGAAAGTTCAACTATTTCGTTGAAAAGTCAGATTTTCGATATGAAAATGAAACTCAACAATTTATAGCAAATTTTTTTCTTTCTTGGTTTAAAATTCGGCTTCTATATATTCAAAGTTTATTTCTTTTGGTAAAAAAATCACTTTTTTTGAAAATAGATCTATTTTGGTAAAAAATTAATCGGATTGGGTTGAAAATTCAGCTATTTTGTTGAAAATTGGTCTTTTTTCGTAGAAAACTAATCTTATTAGATGACAATTTAAAAAAATTTAGTAAACATTTGTATATTTTGTTGAGAATTCATCTTTTTTATAATGAAATTAACATTCTGGTTCAGAGTTCATTTTTTCGTTTGTTTACAATGCAACTATTTGGTTGAAAATCCAACTGTTATATTTAATACCCGTATTTTTGGTTTGTAAATTCTACATATTAAATGATATATCTTTTCTTTATTGACTGGAAAATTATTCTTTGTTGAAAATTCAACGGTTGTTAAAAACTTAACTTTTTTGTAAATAATTTTTTCAAACTTAAAAGCTCATTTCCCTTTCTGAAAATTTAACTATTCTATTTTTGGTTAGAAATGGATCTTTTTTAGTTTAAAAATTCAACTATTCAGTAAAAAATTCTTACAATTTGTTGAAAGTTCAACTTCTGGATAACAAATTAATTTTCTTTGTTTGAAAATGTAACTATTTGTTTAAAACGTCATGTACTTTGTCGGAAATTCGTCTTTTTCGTCAGATAAGTAATCTTCTTGTTTAAAAATTCAACAAATCGGCTAAAAAATTATTTGTTTTATGAGAATTAATCTTTTTGGCATAAACTTAATCTTCCGCTTGAAAATTAAATGTTTGGTTGAAAATTCTATTTTTGATAGAAAGCTCGTCTTTTTGGATTGAAAATCCCACATTTTGGTTGACAATTTTCTCTTTATTGACTGAAAAATATTGTTGGGTAGAAAATTCATCTCTTCTTATGAACAATTTGTCTTTTTCATTTGAAAATTCATTCCCTTACACGGATAGAAATGTCTGGATATTATTCACGGCACTGCTTCTTGGTTTCGTCACGCTTTGATGCGAGAACTAAGATCCCCGAACTCTTGCTTTTAAAGCATAGGTTTCGAAGTTTCAGGAATTAGGCCACGCTCCTTTGCTCTCAGGTCTCGAATTCTATGCTTTTAGATCATAGAGTCGGAAACTTTAAAGCACATAAAAATTGTAGCTCTAAAATCACGTGCTTCCGTGAATGAATTTCTTGGAATTTCTCTTTGGGTATGTAGAAATTTCTTTTTTTGTGTGGCTAAAAATGTTTAGCAAATACGGCTAATTTAACAATAAATATCTTTTAGTTGAAAATTCATGCATTTTGATTAAAAATTCGTCCATTTTGATTAAAAATTTACCTATTTTGGTAAAAAGTTCAAATTTCTGTAGAGGGTTCAGCTATTTTGTTGAAAATTCGTATTTTCTTGTTAAAAATGAAACTACTTGGTTAAAAGTTAAACTACTTTATTAGAAATTCAGTTGTTTAGTTGAAAGTTCATGACTTTGGTTGAAAACTAATCTCTTAGAGGGAAAATATACACTCTAAATCTGAATCAGTGAAATTTCACTGATTCAAATAGCTAGAAATGAGTCATTGACAATCAGTGAAAGGTTACTCATTGATTCAGTGAAATAACTACTTTTGAGAATTAGCAGCACTGCACCATGTCAATTTAGCAATCATAATAAAATAATATTTTAGTACATTCAATCAAAGAATCATAGTAAAAACTTAAAACCCATAAATGTGATCAAATATTCAAAAAGGTGAAAAGTTCCGATGCTTTTAAATGACGAACAGCCTCATACATTACTTTACTTCCAAGATTGGACTGCCCTGTACTCATCCGTTAAGTAAGTAATTTATACACGAGTTAGAGTATATTTATCCCACAGTTAATTCAGCAGACTTGCAGCCCGAAAATTAAAAAAATGTATTTCATCAAGGAATTCTTCTTGCTACTTAAGTAAAAGAGTAACAACAACACTTAACTTAAAAATATAGAGGTTATGCTTTACATGATTTACTCTGATGTTACTGAACTGATTAGTGAGTAAGTCCGAAATAACTGATTAATCAGTGAAATATATAACTACTATTTCAATCAGTGATTTTTTCACGGATTCATATTTAAAGAGTAAATATTGTATTATTTTTTTAAAAATTTGTCTTTTTTAGTTGAAAATTGTACTACTTGCTCTTAAGTTAAATTTCTTTGATAAAAAACTGTTTCACTCTTAGATACACAATATACTACATTATGAATATCACCTGAGTTATTTTTAGTTTCAAAATATAAAATTAGGGAGGTGAAGAAAGTATCTTTTTTCACTTCCACTAAGTAACGTAACAAAAAAATAAGAATTAAAATAAATTCCTCGACCTACGTGAATAAACATACAAAATCAAACAATTGTTAAATATATATTTATCCACATTTGTAAAATGTTAAGAATAAAAATCTCAGATTTTTAGTTTTCTGCGAATAATTTGAGGAAACTTACTCAAATTTTGAAAAAGAGTAAATTTATGATAAATAATTCAAATTTCCGTGCCACAAAATTATGTTCAAGTTTCCGCAGAGTCTCTTGGCCGAAATAATAATTTAATGCACAGTAACACCGCCAGGTTGCCTTCATTATCTCTATTAATTTTAATCTACACTTAACTTGACGCGCAATGATTCATTAATTTTGAATGCAATGGTACCCACGAAACTACTTGAACTGAAACAATGTGATTAAACATTATTCGTGAATCGTGCAATTATGTCAAAATGATCGGAAAGTAATGTTTCATAAAAATGCTTGAACATTCCAAAATATTATCCTGTTTTAAATGCATATTCTGCATAAATCTATATAAATTAAAATTCTCAGGGTTGATAAAAAAATCATAATTTCGAAATTCCCTGACTTCCCTGGACGCTTCACTGATCAAATTTCATTTTTCTGAACGTTATACATTTTTATTTCAGGTCAAAGGAGTGAATATTAAAAAATTAAGATTGAAATTTCATCACAAAAGACGAATTTTCAATAAAACACAGTAATATTTAACCATATACTAACTTACACAATTAACTTTTAAATCTTGAAAAACGAATTTTTAACAAGATTGCAAAATTTTTTATCAAAAAATTATATATCAACTAAAATACATGAATATTCAATTGCAAAAGATATATTTTCAACCAAAAATGAAATTTATATCTTTAATTAAAAAAATTTAATCATAAAAAAATAATTTTTAATTAAATATAGTTAAATTTTCAACCACAAAAATTAATTTTCAACAAAATAGTTAACTTTTAAATTAATAAAAAACTGTAATCATTAATTTATTGCAAAGCAAACGAAGTTATAACAAATTATATGAATTTTCAAGTGAAAAAGTTAAATGAATGTTTAGCTCTAAAAACATGGTCAATAAAATAGTTACATTTTCAACAACAAAAAATAATTTTTTAACTAAATAGATGAATTTTGCAGAAAGAAGATCAATATTATACCACGAAAGATGAATTTTAAACAAAATATTTAAATTTTCAACCAAATAGGTGAATTTTAAACTAAAAAAATTAATTTCCAACCAAACATAGAGTAGTTAATTTTCCAGGTAAAAAATTACTTTTTGAAAAAAATAATTTAAAAGAAAATAATTAAAATTTCAATCAAATAAATAAAGTTTTAACTTAAAAGATGAATTATTAACCCAAAAGATTATTTTTGTATTAAAAAAGAAACATAAATACATGAATTTCCAACCAAAAAAGATAAATTATTAATAAAAAATGGAAAATTTATGTATTAAAATAAAAAAGAATTTATCAATAAAAATCGAATGATCAACGAAATAATTAATTTTGCAACCAAAGAAATTAATTTTAAACCAAAAACACGAGTTTTTTTACCAAAAAGCTGAATACTTTGGCACAAAAGACAAATTTTCAACCAAATACATACATTTTAACTAAATATTTGCATTTGATACTATAAAAGATAAATTTGGAAACAAACCGGAAATAGTTATATTTTTAATTAATAAATTAATTTTCAACCAAAAAAGATGAATTTTTAACGAAAAATGTTGATATTACAAACAAAAAATTTCAATTTTAAATCAAAAACAGCTACATTCAACCAAAGAAGACGAATTTTCAATAAATTTAATCGTCATCCAAAACAAATTAATTTTCCACTTAGGAGTTTTAAAAAAATTACAACGAAAATCTTGAATTTTCATGCCAAAAAGACAATTTTTCGACAAAAAATTGTAATTTTCAAAACATAAATATTAATTTCCAACAAATGAGTTAATTTTTTACTAAATAGTTGAATTTTCAACTTAAAATGATGAATCTTCAACAAAACTGTTGCATTTTTAACTAATAAACACGACTTTTTTGTTTTTAACAGAATTGTTGAATTTATAAAAAATATTAAAATTGTATGCTTATTTCCAAAGTTTTAAATTCCCCTTATTTCCCGAATTCCTTGAAATGTAGCAAACCTGGTCATAATACTATTCTGAAAAATTTGCGTACACGAAAAAGAAATTTGTTGTTCAAACAGAAATATATTGGAAAAATTATTATTTATTATTTATAATTTATTATAATTATAATTATAATTTATATTTTATTATTCAATAAAAATAAATATATTTAAATAAAACAACTTTTGTTTTAAAATAACCAACTGAAACCTCAATTCAAGAATTTTCATATCTTTGGATTATCCATGTGCAAATCTATGTACAAATTTCTTGTTAGTAAGAAATACGGAAAAAATGAAATATATTTTAATACAGATTTAAAAAATAATAAACGTAAAAAACTAGTTCTGGCAATCATTTTAATTTATTTTCATTTCAAATAAGCCCGTATAATCTGTTTAATTGTGAGATACACTGTTAAATTAATTTAGAATCTCAAGCATCTATCAAAATTAATCCTATTGCATTAGCGCCATAAATTCTGCATAAATCCTTGCTTTAACCATTTTAGAAATATCGTTGGTTCGTTTCTAACAATATTTGTTCAAGAATTACGAAAAAATATTACTGGTTTAGCTGTACATATTTTTCGCGCAGGGTACCAATAGTTTATTTAAAATAAAAAATAAATGAAATCATTTGTTGCTAATCTTTTTTGTCTGCTCGCCTGAAAGAAAAATATATTTTCTTAATATTATTTTTCATTTCTAAGCCGTGAAGAGATTACTCTGTAGATAAAGAGCTATTTTTCCCAACTTATAAATAAAAATCAATATTGAAAAATATTGATTTTAGACTAGTAGACAAGAAAGTATTAACCTCAAATCATTTAGGACATATATTTGGTCTAAACTATGACATCCGAAATATATAAAAGAATTTGGTTTACTTAAGACGATTCTGATACGCCATTTGTAATTTCCAATGATTGACTCCCATTTTTTACTTTTGCCAACTATTTTAATTATTATTTAACTTTCATATTGATGTTATGTATGCACGAGGGACACGGCGATGCTCATCAAGAAAATTGTTTCAGACTTTTTCAGCAGTTCCTTGAATTTGTAAACTCCAAACTTTGATGCGATGGAGTTTAAATTACAAAGTAAAATGGGACCGCAGATCGCATGCACATTTATGAATAGAGCAGAATGTTGCATGATAAAGTAGCAGTTTTCCATCGAACGCAAAAGTCGTGCTTGGGATATTACATAAGCACTTAGCTTGATTCCTGTTCTGTCTAGCAAAGTGCGAATCAACGCCATTTTTATTCTCCCCTTGTAAATATACGACAAACGTAGACTTTTAATTAAAAGAAAACAGTTGACCAAGACGAGCACCTTCCAGAAAATCAACACTAATTGTCACTTCACACATTCCATTTGCTGAAACGCGATTAGGAGACAAAGTTTCTTTCTAGCTCTAGAAAAAGAACAGTTTTTAAGTTAGTGAAGTTTAATATCAATCTTTTAATTATATTTTTTAACAACCGATTCTCTTTAAAAAAAATAGGTGAAACGAAATTGTCAAAAATTTTGCAAATTACTTTAAATGACTGCTTTCAATTTTTTCTTTTGGATTTTCTGAAATTTTTAAATCGCAATTTCCATATAAGGAATTTTAATTCTCAAAATTTATGTCTAAAAAAGAAATTATAAGTTGTAAATGATTTTTAATAACAATTAAAACAATATTCTGTTCTAAAACTTTTGACAAATGTTTTAAAAATGACAAAAGCATTACATTCATTACACCTTGACAATTTTAAATAAGGTTTTATAGTATGTATTTATCTTTTAATACATATTAAGAATTGTCTGTACTTATTATTTGACGATTTGACGAATTTTAAATGTTTTTTAATATTGGAAAATAATTTTGTTCTCAACACTTTGCTACTGGGACGACTGTATTCCCCAAAACATAAAATTCCTGATTGGAAAAATTCCCGGATAATAAAATTCCGGAATCAGAAAATTCCCTAATTAAATTCCCGACAGAAAATTGCCGAATTATAAAAGATTCCAAATAGAAATTTCCCGAATTAATTAATTAACACATTAAATTTTCAATTAAAAAATAGATAAAAATAAATTCAGATTTTCGAGATAAGCTAGTGCTAAATTGAATCCTGCAAAGTTTGTTTGGAAATTTTATTAGTTTCGGAGAAAATATAGAGAGATGTTTTTTCATTTATAAAAAAAATTTAAGAACTTCAACCATCAAACAATATTCCTTGATATTAATATTTTATCATATTGTTTATAATAAATAAATAATATTTATTAAAAGAAGTGTTGTAAATTGTTTAAATTTCCGAGTTTGGGTATTTTATAATGCGTCAATTTTATGGCAATAATTTTATCATTCGGGAATTTTCCAATTTGGCAACTTTAAATTGTCGGGAACTTTATTTGTTTGGGACTTTCCAGCCGGCTCAATAATATAAATTGTTCAAGAATTTTATTATTCGTGATTTTTATCTTTGGGCAATTTTATAATTTTGCACATTCACAGAGATA
Organism: Belonocnema kinseyi; assembly: GCF_010883055.1. Taxonomy (NCBI): domain Eukaryota; kingdom Metazoa; phylum Arthropoda; class Insecta; order Hymenoptera; family Cynipidae; genus Belonocnema; species Belonocnema kinseyi. Next base: position 62,792,686 of record NC_046666.1, on the reverse strand, counting down.
AGAAAAATGAAATGATAGAAAAAATGGAATATCTCATTTTACGAAATTTATAGATTGTAGGTATCGATAAAAAAATTGTCGGTACCAGTGACCATAAAATGACCAGTACCGAAAATTTTTTAACAAAATGGAGATTTCTGAAGATTGAGCTTAGCAAAAAAATATTTCAAAATATTCTAAAAGATTTCCTTAATTATTTCTTCAAAAATAATCTGGAAGATTTGAAGGTAATTTTTTTAATTTTGCAGAATTGCTTGAACATTTAGCAGTAGGTTAAAAAAATCTAAAAATTAGGAGAAAGTAATGAAGATACAACTAAAATAAAATAATGAACTCTTCACATTCACAAATAAGCTAATGCATTCGAAAAATACCATTCATACGCGATATTATAATATAATGAATTGCTTAAACAAATTAAAATGATTTATTCAATATTAATTATCTTAGAAAAATCAATATTCAGGCTGAATTTTGATACTTCTTTTTAAAAAAACTAGCGAAAAAGTACGATTTTCTAGCTTTTTCCATTAAAAGTTGGGTTTCAGCAAGAATAAAATGTCTAAACAATAAAAAAACAATTTAAATGAAAGAATTAACTTCCCAAGTCTATTAAATATACTATCCAAATTAATCAAATATACTTAAGTCGTGATATTCTTTGGGAAAAAGTTGTTCAAACGAACAAAAATTGTAGAAACAATTTTAGATAATTTTAAAAATTGATCAAAGCTTTCAATTTATTTTTTCATGAGAATCTATACAAAAATTAAAAAAAAAAGTAAAAATTAAGGAAAATATTTTTAAAAAATCCTAATTGCACTTGCATAAGGTAGATTTAGGGCACCATAACAGGAGCTGAGGGGGGTTGAAATGAAAAAGTTATGATGTATTCCTTGAAAAGTTTTAATGAGAGCATGAAAGTACAGCCTATACTTTATTATACATTTTCATGTTTTAAATGCAATTTACATAATTGTGTTTTTTCCCATGTTTTACTTATTGGAAACCTCGGTTGGTGGGCTGTTTCTGTTAATGTTTAAAAAAACACATATTTACTTTTTTATAAACATTTTGTATTATTCATAAACTCTCTGAATAATAAAACACCTCATAAAAACCCTCAATTCACAGAATCGATTACCAAAAAATTTGTTGTCAAAAAACTTTCTACTTTCCGGATATTATTTCGTACGTCGAGCCATTATTAATTAAAACTTATGAATTCACAATATATTTGTGATAAATCTATGATTCCCAAAAAGCGACAATTTTTAATTTATTCATGATAAACTTTTTTATTAACGTTACTTCGACTGTAAACCGTACAATTATCTTGTTTAGTGTTTCCAATACCTGTACCTTATTGTTTGAAACTATTTTAAGTGACAAAAACTATCAACTAGAAAAATTAATTTAAAAAATTGTTATTGACGATATTTTGCACAAAATAAAACTAGTTATTCCTTTGACATTTTCTCATCCAAAGAGCAATTATTTATTATTAGCCTCATGAACAATATACTATATATAATATACTATATACTATATATATATCAAAAGTTTTGTGGTTCGATTCCCAATGGAGTGAAGATGGAGTAGGATCTTTTTTTCAAGAAATAATTTTAATTTTAATTTTAAAATATTATTTTCCATCTAGTCTTATTAAGACGTTGAGCATTTTTCTGTTATTGAAGATTCTTAACTTGATCGATATTGTGTAGATTTTCTGCCTTCATGGTTTGGAGGGTTGATCTACTGTCGGTAAGGTACAATCTCTAATGATATAGCAGATAAATTTAAAAATTATGAAATAATATACTCTTATAAATCTACGCTCCCCTATCTGCGGTAAACAAAAAATTTGTACTATTTTATATTTTGTCATACGACGAACCATTATATTTGATCAGTATATTTTTATAAGCCTGTGAATAAATAATGGGTCGTTAAAAAAGAAAATATCAAGAATGTATGAAATTTTATTTCATTCCAAAAATTACTAAAAAATGTTTTTTAAATCAATTACGTCAAGTAAACTTTTTGATTAATAATAATAAGTATAATCGATGAGGAACAGGCATTTAAGAAGAAAATCAAGACAATTATACTATTTGTGATAACAGCAACGTTATAGAAAAAGGTTATCGGAAATAACATGAAAATTGTGGCTTATAAGGGTGCGTAAATTTAAAGCAAATATATTATTAATAAGTCTGTAAATACTTAATTACTTATCGTGTGAGAAAATATTTAAAGGATACAAAGTTTAATGAACAATAAATGAATTAATAATGAACAACAAATAATATTATTAATGGTGGGTCTAGGGTTTTAACAGTTCAAATGAATTAACAAGTACAAGTTTTAGACGATTTCCACTTAACAATATAGATTTCTTAAAAAAACCTGGCGGGATATGTTTTTATTCGATCAGACGATTTATTTTTTCTTTCAAGTGAATGTGTTAATTTTGTTTAAAAAACCATTCGTTTGTAACGCAGAGATCCTAAAAATCTGTTCAGATTTTTTTGTTATTAAATAATGAAATTTGTAGCAAAATTACTTAAACAAATACTTGACAGATTTAGAAAAAATAACCAATATATTCATAGTCAGGGAATTTTTCAAAAACTTTTAACAATGGTATCTTGGGAACATTTCAGAATTTATAGATCTTATAATATAATTGAATATTCTTAATTTCAATCATTTAAACCTAAAGAGTTATAAATGAATCAATTTTAATATTCAGGTTTTGAGAAGGACGACATTTAAATAGCAAGCCTCGAAAATGAATAAGGTGTTGGAAGACCTTTAAAAAATTTAAAATAAAACAACTTCAAAATGAAACACTCGAGATTTTAAATGAAACACTTAATTTAATTTAATTTTTAATTGCTGAAGTATAACTAATGGCAAAGTTTTACGCTGAGGTTTGAGGCTGTGTTTCAGGTTGTTGGGGAATTAGGGTTTGTTTTTGCTCTTGATTTGTTCTTGGGGGGGGGGGATATTTTTTGTGGTGGACGGTATTTTATTTGTGTGGAAGGGATTACGGAGGACTGAGGGGGTGTCTAAGATTTGTATGTTGTTTTGGTTTTCGAAGGTGGGCTTCCGGATTTTGAGAGTTTTTGTGTGGCGTTCGGCTTTGTGATGTTCTATTCTCTTTGTGTTGAGAGGAGGATGTAGGGGTAAGCGGTTGTCTTCAATGATTAGTATCTTTTGGTTTAGGGAGTGAAGTTCTGAATTTTGAATAGGTTTCTAGGTTCTGTACAACTTTGGCATGTTTTTGTTTCAGACTAATATTTTTAGGGTTTGTGTGTTGTGTTCGATGTTGGGATATTTCAGGTTCTGGGGGGTGTTGTCCTTAGGTGAAGGAAAGAGAGAGAGAGAGAGAGAAAAGAGAGGAAGAGAGGAGACCGGTAGAAGTGTTCTTTAATTTGTAATATCTTTTTATTCCCAGGGGCGTGTTTCCAAACTTGAAGAAAGTGGGGTTTGTGTTCTGTTTTGGCATATTTTGGTTTCTCGGGGGTTTTGTCTTTGCGTGGATGAGGAAATGGAGGAGATTGTCTTACATTTTTGGGCTGTTTCTGGTTCAGGGCCGAATTATTTTTGTGTGGTGAAGGGAGGGGAGGGTTAATAAATTGTCTTGAATTTATAGGATGTTTTTAGTTCCTTTAGTGTCTTTCACATTTTGAGGAATTGTGTGTTCTATTTGGTTTTGGGATTTCTCGGGGTCTATTGGGGGGGGGGTAATGAGCTTTCTTGAATTAACATTTTTTTATTTCCAGTGGCGTGTTTCCGAAGTTGGAGAGATGTGGGTTTGTGTTCTGTTTTGTTATGTTTCAGGTTCTGGGGGATGTTGTCTTTATGTAGAGTAGTTTCTCTTTAATTTTTGGGATGCTTTTAATTTCGTGGGTGTACTTCTGGATATTCAACCCTTGGGGGTTGTATTCGGTTTTGGGATGTTTCTGGTTCAGGGGGGTTTTATCTTTGTATGGAGGAGAGGCTTGAAGGGTAAGGGCTTGTCTTTAATTTTTAGAATGTTTTGAAATTCGTGGGTGTGCTTCTGGATTTCCAAAGCTTGGGGGTTGTTTTCAATTTGTAGGATATGGAGGGTAAATATTTCTCTTTAGTTTGTATGATGTATTTAGTTCCAGAGGTGTGTTTCCGGAATTTAAGAGGTTAGGTTCCTGGGATGTGTTGTGTTTTTGCTGAAGGGCCAATCACAAAATACGTGATACGTTTTGGGGGGCAAGTTTTTTAAAGTATCATTCTTCATATCAAGTACAATGGAAAAACCGTCATGCTCAGCGGGGGGTTAGGGGGTGTTTAAAGTTCCTGACAATTGTATCAATTATTTTGTGAATGGCTTCTGATTAGGATCTTAATGGATAAGAAGCTTTCTTAAGTGTTTGGGGCGTTTTTAGATCTAGGGATGTGTGCACAGATGCTGAGGGGTTCTTTTGATCAACTTTGTCATGTTTCGGGTTCTGGGCACCGTCGTGTTTAATTAAAACAGGGAATTTAAATTTTTTGAAAGGTTGGGGTTTGTGTACGATTTTTTGTGTTTCAGCTTCTGTGGGTGTTATTTTTGTGTAGAAGATGTTCAGGTTAAGGGGTTGTCTTCAATTCTCAGAATTTGTTTCATTCCTAGGCTGTTGTTTCAAATTATGAAGGTCTGGGGATTGTGTTCTGTTATTAGGTATTTTGGGTTCTGGGCGTATTGACGTCTTTGATTTTTTGCAAATCTTAGGTTGTGAGGGTAGTTCAGAAAATTGGAACTTTTCTTTGAAGCTGTTTAAAATTGAACAATTTCAAATTCCAATTTGTAATATTTAAAATGAAATGTTATTAAACAAATTGGAAGTTTAAAAAGCAACTTTCTCGAATCATGAAATTTTTACTGATCAAAGTTTCAGGGAAACTAATTGGTTCACTTTAATGGAAGATATTACTCGTCTCCTCGCTAAAATAAGACAACTGTATCTCCCTAATTTCACTTCCAGAAAACATCGTTTATCCAAGAATAAAAAGGGAATATATAAATGAGGAGTGACATAAACAGTACCTTCTGGCGAAGGCACATGATTATTTTTAAATAATAAAAAAGGCAATTTTTTGAAATATAAATAATATCTATAACGGAATGTTTATGATAAGAAATTACATTATGGACAAATATTATACATATATAGGGAGCCAATGGGGACCTGAAGCAAAATTTCAATCTGATGTGATCACTTAAAAAAACTGACCCACTTTTTTGCAAAGACAAATGGAAAATAACTTTCTACAAATTCGAATTGTATGCTAAACATGCCTTATTTAAGATTTGATTTATATCATTTTGTCAACAGCCATTTATCAGTTTTGTGGAGGCCAGAAAATAAAGCCGGGATGGGGGACGATAAAATTCGAACTAAGGTGGTGAAAAATTCAGTCTTACCATCTGTTATGATGAACTATCACATAAATAAAATTCCTTATAAAATTCTTTTTGAGAAACTATATCACAAGCATTTGCTGTATATTATCTATAGCGTAGCCGTATACACAATAAACAGAATAAATGAAAATTTAATAGATTATATTTAATTTGAATAAAAAATGTGAATACATTAAAAAATACGTTTAAAGTATATTAAATAACTTTAAAAAACATTTAACATTAATTATAAAATAAAAACATTGTAACATGTACTTTAAAAGTACATTGGAAGTTGTTGATAAATGAGATTTTTAAAATAAATCCAGAAAGATATATTTTTATGTTTTATAAGCATCAATAACTGGAAATATGAGACTTTCTTGCGTCACAGCACAATGATTATGTTCTTACTCCGTATTACTTTTTTATAGCTCCATTTTAGCTTGAACGACTATTTAAAGGTCCTTTTGAAAGATGGTTGTAAACTTACTTCTACAAATATGAAGTAAATATTTTTCAGTGTTGCACTTATGGATATTAGTTTATCATGTAAGTATTTATGACGGGGCAGATAAATTTGAAAAAATGTATTTAAAAATCTTCCATTTCAATACAAATTTCAAAGGCATTGATTTTTAAATGTTCAAATTGTAACGTGTCTATCTTAAAAATGAAGTGGCTGACCAAAACTGACTTTGACTACTAATTTTCTTATGAAATTTCATTTGATTACAATTTTGTTCGAATGTCGGATTGACAGAAGAGCTAAAAATTGAATAAAGTGACAATATTGTTTTTAAGAAATTTGAATATATTTAACCTTTAGGAAGCAAAAAAGTTTGCCAAGTGTCGAGACTTGTGAAGGGCGAAGTTTAAAAGCCATACCTCGCAGCTTGTAAAAAGTTGTTTAAATCGAATTTGGATTAAATTACTTTTTCATATTCTGTATGCAGGAGAGGACCTTAATGTAAAACAAGTGCAATAACTTGTACTTCTCTTATTTTAACAATATTAAATAATAAAACTGTAATATCAGTCAATTTTAAATATTAGTTCTAACAATTGCAATGATTTCAAACGATTTTTAAAGCTTTCGAAAGATTAATAAACACCTTAAAAGATTGAAAATCCTACTTTTTTGGAACAAGGAATTTCGTAAAACCTTAATAATTTTCATTTGGAACATTAGATAATCTTTCTTAATAATTTTTATAATTTCCCGTTTCAGGTAAAAAATTTCCTGTTTTGATACTAAATTATAATTCTTTACAAAATTTCCTGTTGTGAAATCAAAAATATAATTCTGTTCAATGTTTTTTTAAACTTAGTATATTTATACCTTGTCCAAACTCAGAGTGTAAAATTCTTTTAGAAAATTCTCTATACAAAATCAAATTTAATTTCCAAAATTTCCTGTTCCAAGTTATAATTATCTATTTACAAAAATTTTCTATTATAATTCAGAGTTATAGTAACTCCTTTTTTCCAAAATTTATAAGAAGGAAGTTAAAATTGTGAGTAATTATGACTTAGAAAAGTTATTTTTTTAAACTCTATTCTTCTAAATTAAAATTAAAATTAGTTTCAAATATTACCGTTCCATGGAAAAAGAAAAAATTATAATTTTTTTTCTTTTAAATTAAAATTTTTATATTTAGAGCAATGAAAATTTGGCAGATTCCCTAAATTACTTAAAATGTCTGAATTCCCTGAATTTTTTGAAATCCTTGAAAATTCTGAATTTCCTGAATTCTTTTAACTTTATGAATTCCTAAAATTCGTGGAATTTTCTGAATTCCTTAAATTACCTTAATTCTATGAAATACCTGAAATTCACTGAATTCCCTGGAATCCTTGAATGGCTTGAATATCCTTAATTCCCAGAATATTTTGAATTCTAGAAATTCCTTGACTTCTCTAAAATTCTTGACTAATCTGAATTGCGGGAATCCTTTCAATGTTATGAAACCCCTGAATTTTATGAATATTCTGAATTCATAAAATGTTTTGAACTCTCTCAGTTTAATAAATAATCGGTATTCCTAGAATTTCCTGTATTCTGTGAACTTCTTTCATTTATTAAATTTCATAAATTCCTTGAATCATTTTAATGTTTTAAAATTTTAGAAATTCTCTGAATTCCTTAAATTTTTTAAATGCTCTTAAGTCTCTCAAATTCTTTAAATTACTTGAATTCGTGGGATATTTTGTATTTCATGAACCCGATAAATTTCTTAAATGCCCTAAATTCTTTGAAATTCTCTGCATTCCCTAAAAACTTTTAATTCCTTGAATTTTCATAATCTCCTGATTTTTTAGATTTCTTTGCATTCATGAAAGCCTCTGAATTTCTTGACTTCTCTGAAATCCTGGAATATATTGACTTCCTGACATCTTTTGCATTCCCTGAATCCCCTGAACTCCTTGAAATTCTGAATAACTGATATTCTTAAAATGCAATGAATTTTGTTTAGTTAAAATTTTAGGAAAAAAATAAACTTGGTTTGGTTAAGGATTCACTTATTTTCTTAACAATTCGTCTTTTTTGTTAATATAAGTATAAGAATTTCTGAAGAGGTTCCAGATATTTTTATTATTAATGTTGTATTTTTGTATGTTGCATTGATGTTACAGCAATTTTGTTGAAACTTTGTCTTTTTTGTTGAAAATTTAGCTACTTGGTTGAAAGTTGTTCTACTTTGTTAAATATGCAGTTGTTTGGTTAAAGATTCGAATTCGTTTTTTGGGTGGGGAATTCAAATATTTTGATAGAAAATTCAACTATTTGGTTGAAAATTAACTTTTTTTCAGAAATTTAATTCTTTTGTTGAAAGTTCGTGAATAAGTGGTTTGAAAATTGTAGAAAATTTAACTATTTGTTTGAAAAGTACTTTTTACTTAAAAATTATTTTTTACATTCTCATCATTTATGATTGAGAAAGTATTAGAATTGTCGGAAATTTGATATCACACTTTTTCAACGATTCTCCAAGTTTCGAGACCCCCTGAATCCGAAAATCAGGTTTTCATGATGGCGTCTGTCTGTCTGTCCGTCCATCCGTCCGTAAACACGATAACTCTCGAAAAAATGAACGAATCAAATCCATCTTTGGCACACTTTTTCTAGGTCCTAAAAGAAAGGACGAGTTCGTTAACCAGCCATTTTTGATCAAAATAATATTAAAAATTTTTAAAACCACTTTTTTCTGAATTTGAAAATTCTATGTACGGATAAAACGCACGATATGAAAAAAAGTCAAGAGAAGAAAAACATTTCTTTTTGAAATCCCTACAAGATTATCATAAACAATTTTTGGATTTTCTTAAAAAATCGAAAATTCAAATTTTGATTACACAAAAAATAATGGAAAATAAAAAATTCCATTTTGTGGACAAACTATGTAGGATACAAAAAGAGATGAATTAACAAAAATGGTTATCCCAAAAAAGATCTGCAATTTCGTTAAGAATCACTTCTTGATAGGACGCGTACTTTTTGTTTTATTCGTGAGAAATAACGTTGAAAAAAGTAAAATAAAAAAAATGTGTGGAAGAACGACGAAAGTTACGAGAAAAAAATCCAAAATCCAACGATACCTGAAAATTCATGTATTTTAATTTAAAATGTACTTATTTTGGTAAAAAGTCTAAATTTGGTTCAAAATAAAGTATTTTGTTGAAAATTTAACTTTTTTAATGAAAATTAATATTGAAAATTAATATTGTCGGAATGGAAGTTTAACAATTTGGTTGAAAATTCATGTATTCAACAAATTGACTATTTTGGTAGAAAGTCCAAATTTGGTTTAAAAATAACTTTCTTGTTGAAAATTAGTCCTTCTGACTTGAAAATTAAATTCTTTCGGTTAAAAATTTCATATTTTTTGATTAAAAATACAACTTTTTGGTTAAAAAATCTGTAGGAAAAATCCTATTTTAACTAAAGCCTATTTCTTTTTAAATTAAGTTTTTATGAATTAATCATCTTAGTTATTTTGATTTTCAAATTATAAAATTCAGAGGAGTGAAAAAGGTAACTCTGAATAGTTAGCTTTTTCGATACGTAACATAACTGCTACTAGTTACTGAAAAAAACACTTATATAACAATGGTGGTAACTCTTGCAAATTTGACAATACTTTTCATCGGTCTTCGCCTCGTTTAAGACTCATCTTCAGCTCATCTTTGCCTCTTTTAAAGCTCGCCCCTTCGATTTGCCTTCCGCTCTTACAGCAAACTTCACGCTCATACTTTCCGCACTTGTAGCACAATATACTATTTTTTGCAGTGATTAAACTGTACAATAAAAAATTTGAATTTTTATTTTATTCTTCTATATTATTATGCAATTGGCAATGCAATGTTTCCCGCGCGCATTAGCGAGCTTATTATTTCTTATTTATGGTAATAATCCCAATTAACGACAATTAGTATTAGATTTTTGCGAGTTTGGGGGATAAAATTGAAAAGGGAAGGTACTGGAAGATATGTAATCTCATATTTCCGAAACGTGTTAATCTTGAGGTAGTTAGTGAGGGGTACGCTTGCGCCGAATGTTGCGCGTTTTACAGAAGCAGCCACCTGTGCGCTCACCCTCCTCAAACTCACCCCCGTCAAATCCGTACCTCGTTCCATATATATACGAAGCGCTGTTAGCCGATGCCGCACTTTGCATCATTACCATCCTCGTAACTTGAACGCTTCTCCCGGTGCAAAACTCAGTCATTTCTGCAAATTAATCACACATTTTCTATTAGGATCACTGCATCTTGTGCCTGGTGAGTTTTTATTAATTTTTTGTTATTTGATATTTTTAAAATACTTTTAGAAGATATTTAAAAGTGTTTCGCGCTTGACGGATTAACCGTTACAGAATTCGAATAAATTCTACATTCAATTGTTTAAAACTGTAGAAAAGTACATTCGATCAAACTTTTCACCGTTTTCAACTTTTTTATTTTATTGTAATTAACTTCAGTTCAGGGTATTCTTCTTCAGTTCATTGACCAGGCGAAAGGGGTTTAGTACGAAATCAAAAAGTGTAGTAGGAAATTAACTTTATTTTTAAGCAAAATTTTCAGTTTTCTAACCAAATATTTTTAGATTAATAAAAATTAACTGCGAGGTTTATATACACTATTATTCTTTAGCCTATAAATTATCAACATTTTTATTTCTTAATCGTAGGCGTGTCTTTCCTCTATTCTACTTTTTAAAATTTTAAATTGTATTATTTTGGTTGAAAACTCACCTTATTGTTAAAAATACAAGAATTTGGTTAAATTGTTTTTCCTTTTTGACTGAAAAATGTTTCTTGGTTGACAGTTCAACTCTTTTGATGAAAATTCATGCCTTTGAGTAGAAATTTTATCTTATTTATTTGGTCTCTGTTTTGTTGAAACTTCAACTGAATTGTATATAATTCAACAATTTGTTAAAATTTGTATTTCCTCCTTGAACGAAAAATATCGCTTGGTGGAAAATTCAAATCTTTTGTAAGAATTTTCACCTTTTTGATTAAGAATGCAACTGTTTGCTTGAAAATTAATTTGCTCTAGTTGAGGATTCAACTATTTGGTTAAAAAAATTGCCTTTTTTTGTTGAATTCAATTCTTTTTCATTTAAAATGAATTAAAAAAATTATTAGAAATATCAACTATTAAATGTTATTGTTGAAAGCAAATTTCTTGGTTGAAAATTAAATAATTCTTTCAACGTTTTAAAATTTCTCTTTTTTATTTGAAAATTGAACTACTTGGTTGAATGTTTAACTACTTTGGTAGGAATGCATTTTTCTTGCTGAAGATTTTTTTGTCAAAAAATAATATTTTTGGTTGAAAAAGTGACAATTCCATTTTTGTTTGAAAAGTTATCTTTTTAGTTTGGGAGTAAATTACTTGGTTTAAAATTTAACTTCGTTAAAAATGAATTTGTTTGTCTTAATATTCATCATTTCAGTTGAAAATTTATCTTTTCGTGTACAAATTTTAGTATTTTGTTAAAAATGCGTTCTTTTTTTGTTTTTTTTTTCTAAAAATTAATGTTTTTGATAAAAATTTATTTCCTTGGTTGAAAATGTAACTATTTTCTTCAAAATTATTTTTTGCAAATTAACTTTTTCAACTAATGAAATTTGAATATAAATGCTTAAAATTGTGCAACATCAAAAATTGGAATCATAGAAATCTTATTATTCATTATTTTCTCATTTTTGGCTTTTGAATATCTTATTTCCAAATTACTCGATTTTTAGTTAATTATTTCAAAAAGAATAATTTAAAATTAAAAAATGTTTGATTGTAATATTTCAAGAATGTATGGAAGTTTAAAACAAAGTGTTAAAAATTAGACGATTTGAAATTAAACAGTTAAATATTCTGTCGTTTAAATTCAAAATGGATAAAAATATATCTACATATATCTGATACCTTTTTCATTGAATAATTTCTTTCTCTTTTTATAGTTTCAATGTTAGAGTTCTAAATTTTCATGTTGATCAATTTTTTTCATATTTCCCTTTCAAAAGTTTTAATTTTGTAATTATAATAGAAATGGTTAAATTTTAAAAGGCATAATCAACAAACTGAAAATATTTATTTTTAAATGACTTGAATTTACTTAAAATCAATTAATTTTTAAAGAGTACGTGCATAACAAAGTTTTAATATTACAATTTTTGGTAATTTTTCATTCAAAATTACTTCGTTTTAAACTTGTTCTCAATAGTTTATTTTTATAGGTATACATTTGCAATTTGTGGGAAAATCACGGTAAAATTATTTCATAATATTAACATTAAAATAACGTCTAACCTATTTTAATGTTAAATTCTCATTTTTTAATGTAATACAAATTTTAATTTCTAGAATTTCATTAATAAAATTTTAATATTTTTCAATTAAAAATGTAAAAATATTTAATTACTTAATTTTGAATGCTTCGAATAAGAAATAATACAATTTCAATTCCTTTTAATTTTAGATTATCTAATTTCCAAAATTCTAATCTGAAATTGTTCAATTTTCAACGTTTTTATATTGTTCCATTCATGAAATTTTACTCTACAATTTTTTTATTTTGAGAAATTCTGATTAAAAATTTATATGAAATACTTTCCATTTCCTGGTATTCAATTTTAAATGCTTCGATTTAAAAATGCTACAAGTCAAATATCTTTTTATTCCAGTCGAAATATTTCCCTTTTTTTCAATTTTACCTTCTTCAAAATTGGGGACGTTTTGAAATCAACATCATTCAATAAATGTTATTTATTTCAAACAATTTCAATTCGAAATTATTATTTTTTTTTAAGAGCGGGCACCTCATGCGCGTTCATTTGCTCCCAGTTTAAATAAATGATTAAACGCTAAGTTGGTAAAAGTGACAATAATGTTTTATAAGGAATTTTTTTCAAGAATTAAAAAGTTAAGAAATAGTTTTTAAAAAGATTATTGGTAATCTGAAAAAAGTGACTGTAAAGCAGTGGATATCTAATTAAATTGTGTCAAGGAAAAAATAGGGGAAGATAAAAAGATTTTAACAAGAATATACCTAAATTAAGTAACTGAAACGTTAGTAAAAGCATAGAAAATAACTTTTCCGAGTTTTTGTTGTTTTTTTTATGGAAATTCATTTTAATGCATACTAATAAATTAGGGAGCGTCTACACGTAACGAAAAAATGCGGCTATTTGTACCGGACTTTAATCCAACAGTTTCATTACATGTAGCCACGGCTAATGAATTATGTCGGGCTGACATTAATTCCAAATTATTTTCTTTGATAGAAAGTGCATTTTTTATCAAGTTTTTTTTGAGTTCTAAGTTATTTGCCAAGTTTGTCTTTTTCGGATTGAAAAAATGTATAACTGAATTAATAATTTTTTGAATCTACTTAATTAATAAAATCCTTCCTTTATAGAATAACTAATTTTGGACGTTTTCAGTACTCGTAAAGTTTAAAAATCACATTAATCAAATTTTATTTAAATGTAATAGTTTTATTATTCGAACCACAAAAAAAGTTATAATTTGAAGAAGACCGTCTTCGATAGTTTTAGCAAAATTGACTGAATTAAATATTTTTTCTGCACTTATATTTTGTAACTGTACGCAAAGTTAATTTCACCCAAGTTATTTTAGTTTTTCTTATATTTCTTATTATGCATAACAAGTTAATATTAATTCAAAAACACTATGCATTAATTAAAATACTTTTTTTAAACATACAATTATATTCAAGAATATTTTGTGGTCAAAGTTGTATTCATTATTACATGATTTTGTTAATTTTTATGTACATTTTTACATAATTAAACATTAAACACGAGAAACTGAAGCGAGTTTCAAATAAAGAAATACTTTCATAATTCTGGAATCGGTGATCCAAGCTAAAATTATCGATATTTTGTTGATTTAATTTTTAACTACAGTCCATAGTATTTATCAATATTACGTTATAATAATTAAATAATATTGTTGTAATAATTAGAACCATACAATATTCATACAAATATGTACATTAGGGTGGCCCAAAAATCCTTTGGAAATTTTCCCTTACATTTTTATTATGGATATAACCCTCAAGTTTGTTTAAGTCCATACAAAAATAAATACGTTGAAAACTATGATATTCAGAGGTTTCGTAAGCCCCATGAAGTTTAACGCGTATGTTCCATAAAAAAAGACATTTTTGTAAATTTTATTCAGAATTGTCAATAGTAAGGGAATCAAGTTGAAACTCAACATTTATTTTCAAAATAGCTTAATATAATAGCTTAAACAATTTATTATTACTTATTTTCAACTTTTCAGTTCGAGCGAGGCAATTATGAAATTGGCTTAACATAAATAATTGTTTGACAAATTTATTATTATTTATAACCATATTCTCTTCAAATAATGCTACAAAGTTGCGTTTCTTTCTAAAAATTTCCATTTTTGTCCAATTTTCAAATATATTAATGTAATAATTAATTCATATTAAAGAAAATTGTCCAAACAATTTATTAATATTTTTAATAGTATTCTCTTAAAATAATGAGAAAGTTGCGACTTTTTTGGAAATGTTTAAGTTTTTATTCAATTTTTACTTGAAGCGAGATTATAATTTATGCAATTTAGCAAACCTGATTGGTTATACAAATTATTATTGTTTATAAATATCTTCTTCCATATTAATGGTAGATAGTTGCGTTTTTTTCTGAAATTTTTAACTTTTTATCCATATTTCACGTAGTGGGGTAATAGTTAGAGTAATTTCAAGTATTTTCACAGTTTTTAAATGTTTTGAGGGATTTTGATTAATATTTCAATAATACATTTTTTGTTAAATAACATTAATTATTACTCTAATAAGTCAAAAGTCGACAAAAAGTGGAAAATTTCAGAAAAAAACACAAAAATCTAGTATTGCTATAGCAGAAAATAGTTATAAACAATTATAATTTGTTTACACAATTAAGTTTGTAAAATTTCATTAATTTCTACCTAGCTCCAAATGAAAAGTGGACAAAAAGTTGAATATTTCATGAAAAACCGCAAGTTTTTAGTGTTATTCAAAGAGAATATTATTAAAAATAATATTACATTATTTAAACAATTATTTCCGTTTAATTTAATAAATTGTTGCTTCACTCTAAGTGAAAAGTTTAAGGTTTTAAAGAAATCGCGACTTTCTAACTATTATAAAAGAAAAATGCCAAAAACCATAACAAATTGTTTTAAAAATTTCTTTAGACATTAAATTATTAGTAGAAAGTAGTAGTTTGTGTGCTAAAAACTATTTGTAATAAAAAACCCATACAAAAAACATAATCACCGCAAAAATTTGAAAGAAACTATTTTTCACTTATGCCGGTTTTTGGGGACCTATAGAACAGACCTATGAAGGTAATTTAAAAGGTTATTCATTCTTATTCTATAGCTAATTCTGAAGAGAACTGTTGAGTTTCCACTCGATTTAGATAATATTGATGATTATGACTAAAATGTACCAAACCTTTTTTTTATGGGAAATACCCAAATATAAATACACTTATAAATTTACATCGTAATTTTATTTTTCTTTACTTTGAATTGAATTAAATTAATTAATCTTCAATTTAATTTTGAGCAGTTTAATGCTTATCGAATAGCATAAGGGTAAACTGCCCTGATGTTGGGTAAACTGCCTTTATGTGGACTAATCGCTTTTAGTTTCCTTATTTGTTTTTTCCCCTTATTTCAAGATAAAAGACGAACAGAGAAGCGATTCTGAATTATTCATCCAGTTGCTTTGAAAAGAAAAATGACGACTTCGAGAATGCTTTTTGATGTTTAGCAATAATTGATTATGGGCTTCCAAAAGTTGTAAATTTTCTCTTGGAAAATATCATTTCCCGAATTTCTACCTTCACATTCTTTGACGTTTCATCAAAAAATAGATTAGCACCGATTAGGAACTAGCATATATTTTTGTGATAGTTTTGTGGTTCAATTAAAATGTGGACCGATTTAGATTTAACAAATTGGAAAAAAGCTGATAAAACTTTCTGGAGTCAACAAGCCAGATTCTTTATTTAGTTTTTCGATTTCTTATCAATAAACGAATATGATTAAAAAATGGCGATTTCTCTCTTTGCGTTCTCGGTGCTCGTGAATAATAGGAAAATTGTTGCAATCGCCTACTTTTCATAGTGTACCATTCCTTGAAGGAGTTAAATCATAATATAATATACAGATTTATTATAAACAAATTATTTGTTCTGTGTTTTCCATAATTTTCAATAAATTTACGTTTTCCTTAATTCTTTTTCAATAAATTTGTATGAAAATTAATTAATATTATAATGGAGAAAATCTCTCTTAAGATTATTTTTGTTAATATTATAAACAACATTAATAAACAAATACACTATTTAGACATTTGTCGACTGATAAATTCATTTTTTTCAGCCATTTAATTTGGAACTACGTGATATTTTCAGCAACATTCATAATTAGTTGATTCATTTTATGAGTTTTTGAAATTGATTTCATTTAAAAAATGCATTATTCGGTCATTTGCCGACGGAGAAACATGTTTTTCGATGTGAGTCTTTTTAACTAGAAATTTGAAGATAATTTCAGCAACATACATAATTATTTAAATAATTGTTGTTAACAAATTAAATTAAAAATACATTATTGGGTAATTTTTCGACGAAAAATTTCGTTTTTCAATGTCAGTTTATTTGGAAAGTCCCTCGTAATAAATTTGATAAATTGTATGTTTTTTTAAAAACAAATTTAATAGACAAATTCATTATTTGGGCATTTGTCGAAGGAAAAAGTAATCTGTTTTGGTTGTGGATACAGCTATGTTGCTGAAAATTCGTATTTTTTTGTTGAGAATCAACTAAAAGGTTTAAAGTTTAACTACTTTTTAAATAATCGCTACAATTTATTTATTATTTTAGTTTTAAAAAGACTTGTTTTATAGAAAATTTGTATGTTTGGCTGGAATGTTCAAAAATTTTGTAAAAATTTAAACTATTTAATTAAAAATTCTTCTTTTTTGTTTAATTCAACAAGCTGAAAATTCGTTTTCTTTCAAAATCAATTTTTTAAACTAAAAATTTGAAAAATTCCATTTTTTGTTTGAAAAAACTCTTTTAAATTGAAAAAATAACTATTTGGTTTAAAATTCGTCTTTTTTTAACATTTATCATTTATGATAGAAAATTCTTCTTTTTATTTTGAAAATAGTCTTTTTTATTCAAGAATTCAAATTTTCGGGCTAAAAATTTCACTTTGTTCTAAAACTGTCGTATTTTTCGCTTAAAAATTCAACTGTTTTTGATTCAATTTAAATTTTCGTTTGTTTGAAATTTTTGATCATTTGGTTGAAAATGCACCTTTATATGTTAAAATTTCTTCTATTTTGATAAAGTCATATATTTTGTTATTCCAATATTAAAGTAGAAAATTCATGTTTCTTGGTTGAAAATGAACTTCTTTTGCTTGCAAGTTGAACTATTTGACAGTTTTTGAAAGTTCGTCTCTTAGGGCTTAAAACTTAATCTACTTAGAATAATACTTAGAAAATATTATTTTGGTTGAAAAATAAAGTATATTATTGAAAATGCAATATATTTTAACTTAAAATCTTGTATAAATGAAAATATTTTCATATGGAATTCAATATGGAGTAACTTAGGTAACGTAGTTTATATTTGACGCCTTATTATATTTTGATCTGTGTACCAAAATTTCAGCACAATATAAATATTATTTTAAGTTATATATCTACTGAATATAGTGCCATGTAATTGATCACGCACGTTCCTTTAAGTAGTAATTTCTGATTTGCAAATTTAAGCACAACATTTTAAACTATATGTACATTTGTCGATATTTTTCAAAAATAACTAACTAAGCTTCTCTTAATTTTGTTACTTTTTATATAAATTTGAATAACATTACATTATATTAAAAAACACTACCTTCTGTATATAGTTTTTATTTGATAGATTTTATTAAAATCATAAATATTGATATCTTCAATTAATTTTGAAGTTATTATCAAAATCACGAAAGCCCTGTATTAATTTATGTCATTATGTTACAATTAATTCCGTAGTTTGATTGAGAAATGATTGATTATTGCCATATTTGAAACCTAATTTCCATTGTTCATTAATTATTCACTGACTATTCAAATTTGATTGCAAAGTGAATATAAATAAAATCATGCCATAATATTATTTTAAAAATCCATCTTTCAACCCTTCAACTCTTAAAAGCTTTGAAGGTTAATTCCCCACATTTCAAGATCAGAGAAAGGGACAATAAAAACGGATAATAAGCAGACTTCACAAAGCGAGCTTTTGAAATTAAAATTCTGATGTTCATTTTCTCTGCAAAATGTTATTTAATTCATCATTAAAAAAATCTCTTTCATTATTCTACAAATGTAAAGTACACGTTTTGTAAAATGTAAAATATATTAATCTTTTAAATTCATATCAGTGAAATTTGAAATTTAATATGAAATGTACACTCAGAAAAATGTTTATTTGAATCAAACAAGCATTTGTTTAACCCTGTATTAAAGATAAAATTTGTTTGATTTTAACAGTGGCGTGTTCGAATCAAATAAATTTTGTTTTAATTGAAAAAAAATATACCGTGCACACAATACATAATGCGTTTTTCTACTGTTTACATCTCTGTACCCCTTTTGGTTTCATGGAAATTGTATTCTCGTCTTTATTTAAACAAAAGAAAAACGCGTTAATTATTATCTCCACAAACCCTAATCAAATATTCGTTTCATCCTATATATCAAAGATAGAATTTGTTTGTTTCAAACTTTTTTCCGAATGTGCATTGAGAAAACTTAGTTGAATTTTCGAAAGAAAATAATATGAACAGTATTTTTTCATCCGCTCTGCTTCGAACGTAGCAAAATTCAGTTAATTAATAAGTTTCTAATTGTCTAACGAAGTGAATTTTGATCCCTCATCATTTGAATTTTAAAATCGATCATCTAGTTATAAATTTCAGTAATAATTATTGATTGTAGTGATAGATTATTTATTAGAAGAAGGACTTCAGAGAATCTAAGCATGTATTAAGATTTTTGAAATAAAATGTCAAGTTTACAGTAGTTGCGAAGTTATCGGAACTGCTTACTCTAGAATTAATTGACCTAACGCAATTAGGCTTATAGCCAGAAGGCGATTTCATTAAAACTTGCCCCAAAAGGGCAAATTCCCAGCCTGCCTTTAGCTTTAACCTTTGAATTTTCGTTCTAATAATTATAATGATACGTTATCAAAATTATGAAAAATGCTCATAGGAATTTGAAGATTTATTTAAATTGCCATTTAAGAGAACTCAAAATATGTAAGGGGTTACTTAAATACGGAATGATGCACAATTTGGAGGAATATTTTTTATGAACAGTAAATACCAATGATATAACTTAAAACAAAATAAAAAAATGGCCTACTTATAGAAATTTTTGTAACTTCTATTTTTTCGTTTTCCCTCCATGCTAGCACTTCTCAGGTCGTAAAAATGATATGAAAAAAACTTGTATAGCTTTCGAACTAACCAAATTCCGTCAAAAAAAGTTGAACATTGTAATATAATTACGCAGCTTTTGTTTGAGAACGTAAATATTTATTAAAAATACTTTAGTTTTCTGTTTTCAAACTGGGAATTTTTGGTTAGAAAACTGATCCCTAGTTATTGGTAAAAAAATACGAAAAAGCACTTTAAATTTTTAGTACATTTAAAATGTTAAACTTGACGAGATTTAAATTTACCTATTTTCCCGCAATTTTCAAGATTTTTAAATACCTTCCAATACATGAAAATGTATAAAAAATTACTAGCTATACTTTCATGATCTTCTTTTATGTATGTGCCAATTAATTTTTAATCGTTTAAAAAACTATTTTTAATTTGAACAATTTTATTTCCACAAGCATATCACGAATTAACGGTACTTTTGCTGAATGCCTTGGTCTAATGCATGAATGTGAAGAGTGAATTATTTTATTTTAGTTGTATATTAATTGTTTAAATGCAACTTTTGAAAAAAAAAATGGTAGAGAAACGTTTCTTTTTCCTATTCGCTCAATAAGTTTAATTACTTTCTCCTGATTTTTATATTTTTTTAACCTACTGTTCATTGTTGAAGCAATTTTTATTTGTTAAAATAATTATCATCGTATAATATCTTAAATTACTAATTGTCAACACCCATTTCTCAACATTGTTCCTGCCCATGTTATTCTTATGGGAAAAAATTTTTTGGAAAAAAAGAACATGTATTGTGCTTTTTTGGGAACCTATCAACATATTTTTAGAAATATTTTCGAGAAAATTTGATTCTTCAATTTAATTAATTCCCCGGACTGGCAAATTCAAATTAAAGAAAATTTTCTAATTAGAGTATAATTATTTTTAAATTTCATAAGAGAATGTCTATTATATTTTGTTTTTTTGTCCATTGTCTGATTTTTCACATAAAATCTTGTGATTCAATCAAAGAAAACCTAAAATGTTATTTTCCTTAAAAAGATTGCTACATACAATATTATTTTAATTTTTTTTTAATGTCAGATAATCGACTTAACTATTTTAAGTTGTGAAATCTTTAGGAATCACAAAAAATGTATTTTTTACATTATCAGTTAACATCATAAACATTTTTGGAATAAATAAAAGTTTTAATTTTGTTAAAGAATGCCATTTTATTTCTTTTGTGACTTAAATGGGGAAATGCATTTTCAATTAAAATTTTTGTTTTGTTTTTTTTATCTTCTATACACAATTTTTGAAAAACGTGTTATTTTAAATCTGATAGTTCCAAAGTCTTGGAAATTCCTTATTAAGATTTCGTATTCAAGTCAAGTTTTCCCTGAAGAGATTCCCGGTCGCTAATTGAGTTCGTTTGCTTTAAAGCATCAGCAGGTTGGCGAAGGTTTTTCTGAAGAATACTCGAACTAAATATGATCTTTTACTGAAAAGAAGTAAACAATTTTTTTCAAAAAATTAATAAAGAATTTTATATAAAATTCATAATAAATCTTGAATAAAAATTCGTATCACGAAATTTGAAGCTCGATGCTTTAAGCTTTTGACATGATCTTCCTCCGCTCAATGCTGATCGTTATTCATCCGTTGTAGTAGAATGCAAATTTTTATGAAGAACGTCTCTTTATGCACATAGTCACATCATCTATTTTTACGTTTATCGCAATTTACTGTTTGATTTCAACCCTTTATGACTGCATTTTACATTTTTCTACAAGAGAACTATTCTTGCTTTTTTATGCAAAAATAATCAAACTCAAGACAATTTTTAGATCTGAAATGAATTATTCATTTTCCTCTCTGTATTTTTATTCAAACAAGGAATGTAAAGCGTAAGAGCACATGATAATTTTCCAAATATCGTATACCATGAATTTTTACGATTTTAAACGACTTTTCAATAGAGAAATAATTTTGGAAAATGTTGTGTTTAATTACGAATTATTATCTTCGAGATGCTAAAATTGATCAATTTTTATTGTTTGAAAATTAATAAATTTTCATTAAAATAGTTGAATTTTTAAGCAAATTGTTAAATTTCAAACCTACAAAGATGAATTTTCAACCCAGTAGTCGAATTTAAAATAAAATATTAAACTTCAATCTAAGACATTTTTTTAACCAGTTAGTTGAGTCCTTAAGCCAAAAAGACGATTTTTGTAAAATAAAGCTTAATTTTAAATTGAGAAGGATTATTTTCCTTTCAAACACGAATTTTAAAAGAAACCGTTAATCTATTGACAAAAAAAGATATTTTTCAACAAATGGCTTTAATTTTTTTTAAAAATAATTAAATCTCTAACAAAATAGTTCAATTTTAAACCTACAAATATTGACTTTCAAACAAGTAGTTGAATTTTACACTACAAAAATACATTTTCAAGAGAGGAGTTCAACTTTAATTAAGTAGTTAGGTTTTCAATAAAAAATATCAATTCTTCAAGAAAAATGTAATAGTTAATATTTCAAACAAAAAGGATTTTAATTTGAACCAAGATTTTTAAGTTAAGAGAACAAATAAATTTAAACCGAATAGTTGAATTTTCAAGCAAAAAGATGAATAATCAATAAAAAGTTTAATACTTGAATTTTCAAATGGAGTTAATCAATTTTTAACTAAAAATGTAATGTTTAATTGTTAGTTGCAAAAATTAATTTGGGCCTAAAAATGATAAATTTTGAACCAAAAATGAAATCATTGATTGCCGTGTAAGAAAAATTAATTTTCAACAAAATATTTCAATTTTTAACAACATAATTAAATTTTCAACCAAATTGCAGATTTTTAACTGAAAAATATAGTATGTAGAAGACTTTAGAATTAAAAGAAATTAACTTTCTAGGTGAAGTCAGTTCTTTATATAATTTGTTGTTGAGAAAACAATGTCATGTTTAATAATTCATAAGTAAGAAAGTAAGGTAATACTTTAATGTTTTGTTAAATAAGGGTTGGCTAAATTAAATATATATACAGAATATAAATTGGGTGATTAAACAAAAGTTTAATTATAAAAATAGCCTAATATATTCTGCCAATATAAGCGGTCTATTCAGTTGTGGTTAGAATCCAATACTAATATTGAATTATTAATATTTGAGAAAGCAGTAATCGATTATGGGATAATGAATTCATACACTGTGATTAATATTTCCTCGAATGCTGACATGTGTTAATCTGAAATGCCAATTCAACAGCTGAATGATCCTAATCGCTTTTCGCACTAGAATTTTCCAAACAAGTTGATTGATAGTGTCCATTTAACTTTATTTTTTGTATCTAGTTACCAAAATAGCTAATTATCGATTATAGTATTTAATTAATTGACCTTTTTGCATTGTCGGCGCAATTCTCAATCCATTTCAATCCAACTTCTGAACTGGTTGATTAATAGGGTGGTTCGAATTTTATTTTATTTTTTCGAATTATTATTTCTAACACTTCAAATACTACTTCCTTTTGTTGATTGGATGTATACATAAATTGTTTATATAATCTATTATTGCTTCTAGCAATTCTCTCTTAGAATGGAGTTAGAGAATACCGTATTTTTTTCTTCAAATTTTTAAACTTATTTTGAATTTTTCCGTTAGATCGAAGCAGTAAACAATTAAATTTAAAAGAAATATTTTTTTAACAATTTATTATTATTTTTAGTAATATTCTCTTAAAATAATTCTAGAAAGGTGCACTGCTTTCTAAAATTTTTAACTTTTTGTTTACTTTTCCAATATAGTGAGGTAGTGATTATTTTCACTTAGCAAATGTCATTATTTAAACAATTTATTATTATTATTACTTATATTCTTAGTCAATAATGCGAAAAACTTGCAGTTTTTTCTTCAAATTTTCATTTTTGTAAACTCTTCATTCACTCAGAGAAATTTCCTTGTATGCCAAAAGGATGTTTCTTCACGTGAATGAAATTTCCTCTTAAATTTAAGGTTGAGAGGATTTTCATTAGCCTCAACAGGAATCCTTTTGAAGGAAACATTTTCCTTATGCGACTAACTTCGCCGCATCTTGCAGTCAAATAATTCTGTTTGTATAAAAAAAATATTCACGTCGTTCAAAACAAAACACACAAGAGAAAAGTGGTTTTGTTTCAAGACAACTTTTTCTATGAGTGTTTATAGAGAGGCAATAATAAATGAAATTCAAGAAGTATAATTCTTTAAACAAATGATTATTGTGTATAACTAGATTCTCCTATAGTAATGCTAGATAGTTGAGGTGTTTTCTGAAATTTTTCATTTTGGAACATTTTCACTAAGAGCAATCCAATAACTTAATAATGTTAACAAACATAATTGTTTAAAGAATGTATTTCTTAGTAACATTCTTTTCGAATACTGTTTAAAAGTTGTGGTTTTTAACAATTTTCCATCTCTTGGGAAATGTTCAATTAGCGTGGGGTAAAAATTAAATCAGTTTAATAAAAATAATTGTTAAAACCATTTATTATTCTTTATAACTATCTTCTCTCAGAGTAATGCTAGAGAGTTGCGGAGTCTTTTTTTAAATTTTCAGTTCTTTTTTGGCTTTTTAGATAGGAACAATTAATAAATATTAATATTAATATAAACAAAAAATCTCTCAAAAACTACTTCAAGGAAAATGAACATCTCTATTCTTTGCGAATATATTTTTCTGAAATAATAATAATAATAATAATAATAATAATAAATCATATTAAATACATTTAATATGATTTATTATTATTATTTCAGAAAAATATATTCGCAAAGAATAGAGATTGTTTAATAAATTATTCTCTCTATTGTTGATTTATTATTTGTTTGTAATTGTAAAGCCAAATCAATGTTAAAAATGTCAGAAAAAACCGCAACTTTCTAGCAATTGTCAAAGAAAAGATATTTAAACACAATAATAAATTGTTTAAAAAAATGTTTTTGTTAACTTCTATTATTTATCATCTCACTAAGTAAAAATTTGACAAAAAGTGGGAAATTTCAGAAAAACCGCTATATCCAGCATTACTACAGGAAAATATAGTTATAAACACCAATAATTTGTTTAAAAAATCATGTTTAACCTGCAATGTTTACCTCGTCCTGAGTACAAAGTGGACAAAAAGTAAAATACTTCAGAAAGCACTGCAAATTTTTTAGCATTATAATTATAATAATAATTACCCCGCCTTACATGAAAAGTTGACAAGAAGTAGAACATTTCAGAAAAAGCCTCAACTATCTAGTATTATCATGGAACAAGATAATTATAAATAATAATAATTTGTTTAAGCAAATCTATGTGTTGCATTGTATTAATTTTGACCTCATTATAATAGAAAAGTAGACAAAAAGAGGAACATTTTATAAATAAATGCAATTTTCAAGCATTATTTTCAGAAGATATTACTATAAATAATAATAAGTTGTTTAAACAGTTTACATAAACATCTTATTATCAATAGTAGATTTGATTAATTTTAACGAAAATTATTATTCAACAAATATTTTTGTTGGTTTAATCTAGGTAGTTAGAAATTTAATTAAACTTAGATTAATATTGTTTAAATATCTTTTTAAAAAAATACAAAGAAACATGAAATCCCTCATATATATCTGCGCTGCCAAAAAAGTGTCAAGTATTACTGCATACATTTTTTAAATTAAAGTTTGCTAAGTAATTTTGAAAAAATAATCATAATAAAATATATAAAGAAACTTTGTTTATAAAGTACCATCTAGAAAGTTTTTAGATGAATTTTAAAAAGCCATTTTATACATGATAAAATTTGGCGGGATTAATTTTATAAATAAAATGATTTTTCGAAATAGTTGAGTATTAGAATTTGATGGAATAATTTAATCCCGACAAGTTTTAAAATAACTGAAATGGCTTATTAAGATTTATTTTCAAAATTTCGATAAGATACTTTATTAAGAAATATTTTAATACATATATGTAATATTTGATTCATTAAATTTAAGTAGTAATACTTCGAACAATTTTTGTATCACAAATTTTTGAGTGGTATTCTCGTATTCTTAATATAAATGAAAAATAAATTTGTTGTTTTGACCTCTATTTAAAAGTGTTAGCTCAGAGACCACATGATTAAAAGTTTTTTGAAGCTCCAAACTTCTGGATAAAACAGTCACCCTTCTACAAACTTTTCAATTATCTTGTTTGTCGGAAGAAAATTATACTTTCTGATATTATCGTCGTTCTTATTTACTACTAGCTTTGTTAGTTTAAAAGTTTTTGTGACATATATACTTTCTGGGTGAATTTTCTCTTGTTTTTAGAAACAAAAGTTCGTTGAGGAAAATGTCATTTCTTTATTCAATAACTTAATTATTACCCCCTACCTACTCAAAAAGGTTTAATATTTATTCTTAAAAGCTTCAATTATTAAATTTTGAATAATTCAAATTAAGTCATTGTTTTCTTCCGAAGATTTCAAGTTGCCTACTTTTTAATTCAGGATGTCCGCAAAAGTACACTCCAAATTTAATAAGTTTGCCCTGATTTTCCCCTATCAAATTTTTTATTTTCCCTGATCATCAATTTCTAAAGGCCTACATTATAATCATGCAACATTTTTAATTTATAATCTTTCATAAGTGGAATAAAAAAATTAATTTAAATTTATAAATTTTTTATTTATTTTTCTTAAAGTTGTTCCAGCTTAATTTAATTGAAAAAAGTGACTTATTTTAACTCAAAAAGCGACCAGAAGAGATTAATTCTTACCCAACAAGTAACTTAAGGTGACTAGTGTGCATAAATAATGTAGCGATTGCTCTTTTTAATTCACAAGAATTCATAAAACCTGAAAACAATTCAAGTTAAATGAAAAATAATTCAAAAGAATTGGAAAAAATTTAATTTAAAAAAATCAATTGAATCCATAAAGTTAAAATATGATTTCATAGGACGTAAACAAATTGATGATAATTTAATGAGAATTCTGAGTGAATTCTAAATGAATCTAAACTGAAAACAATTTGGAAATCTCTTTAAATGTTTGAAACCCTACGAAATCCCTCACTTCTTTGAATACATTTTTTATTGAAATCTATTAGTATATTATAAAATCTCGTAAAATTCCATGCAACTTTATGGTATATCCTGAAATCTTAAAAATTGGATTAAAATACCCTTGGAATCTTCAAAAACATTTTAAACCGTGTATAGCTCCTGTCCTTTAAAATCCCTTGAAATCCCTTACATTTTTTAAAATCTTTTGAATGTGCCTTGGAATCTTTTTAAATACCCTTAATAATTTGATAACCTCTAAAATTTTTTTAAATTATCGAAATCAATTGAAAGTTCCGTGGTATCTTTTAAGGTTTCAAAAATATTTCAAATCCTTTGGAATAAAAAAATGTATAGAAATCTCGCCTTTTTGGCTTGTAAATGCTACATTATGGATGAATTTTTTTCCTTTATTGACTGAAAAATCTTTCTTTGTTGCAAATCCAACTCATATTCAAAATTCAAATTTTCTATAAAAAAATTTTTTTTTATCAAAATTTTCTATCAAAAATTTTTTTTCCTCACTGAAAATGAAGCTATTTTATTTTATGTTAAAAATTGATATTTTATGTTTAAAGATTCAAATATTTATTTGAAATTGTATGTAATTCCTGGAAAAATCGTGTTTTGTGGTAAAGAACTCCACTGATTTGTAGAAAATTCGTGCTTTCATTGAAAAATATTTTTCCTAGATGAAAGGTTAAGTATTCCATTTCCGGCTTAAAATTGATCTTTTTCACTTTAAAATTCAACTATTTAGTTGAAGATTCTTGTATTTTGTTGACAATCCGTCTTTTTGACAGAAAATTAATCTTCCTGAATGAAAATTAAACGAATTGGCTAAAAAAATTACGTATTTTGTTGAGAATTCATCAGTTTTTTACGAAATTAATATTCTAATTAAAAATGCATTATTTTGGTTTATTATGCATATTATTGTTGATTTAAATATTTAATGTTCTTGAAACCCTAAGTAGTTAATTTCACCAATTTTTTCAGATTTCTGTTTTAAAAAAATAAGGTTTTCACTCTTTAGAAAAATTCTATTATTTTATTTGTTCTTATTATTATTATTTATTTGTTTTCCATTATTTTATTTGGCTTTTATTTGTTTTTCTTATGGTAATATGGCTATTTGATTTTTCGTTAATTAAATATTGATACAATTAGATTAAAGAGCTTAAAGGTAAAAAATGCAGTGGCTCGTGAGAGGATTCAAGTTAGGCGAGGTGGTGTAACGAAAAAGTAGAAAAATTAATGATTGTCAAAGAGGATTTTTATAGACCAGGTACTGACAATCAAGGTCTGTTCAATCTTTTTTAGAAAAATATACTTTGAAAGACTTTTTATGCATTTTTATATTTTAATCATAAAATATTTTTTCCATGAATATTTATGTAAACAAAATTGTTAACATAGAATAAGCAAATAATTTTATAAGAAAAATAGTTATGAAAATAAAATTAAAAACTTTTAAGTTTAAATGTTCACTTTTTTAATTTTTAAAAAAGTAGTTCAACTTTGTACCAGAAAGGTAAATCTTGAGAATAAAAAAATCAATTCTTAGCAATAAATTTAATAGTTCATATATTAATTTTACTAAAAAACAATTTAATTTGGCCGATAGAGACGAATTTTAGAAAAATACTTGAATAGTCAAATAAAAAAGATTAAATTTTAACCGAAAAGTAGAAATTTAAAAAACGAAATGGAATAGTTAAAAGTTTCTGGTTTCTGCTCTTGCTGTTGCGCTTGCGCATTTCGAGTCAGAATTACTTTCCATGACTGTCGGAATCATAAACCTCACTTCATTATGATTTGGCGCTTGAGAGACTAATTGTAAGTAGTGAATAGTTACTGGACATACTCGAAGTGATAAGTTACCATAAATTACTGCTAAATTACCATAAATTGCCGATAAATTACCAAAAATTTCCGAAAATTTTTTTAAGTTTTAGAAATCTGAAATTATGGGCAATTTGATAATTTTTCACAAGTTTTCTGAACATTTTGGAAATTTAGCCAATTTTTCACAAATTTTTGAAATTTATCAAATTTTAAGAAATTTTTGAAATTTATCAAATTTTCAGAAATATTAAAAATTTTTGAATTTCTTCAAAAAAGCTTCGGATACACTAAATTTCTATAAATTTTCGGTAATTCACAAATTTAAAAAAAATTTCCGAAATTTTTATGTAATGTTTGTAATTTTAACGTAAATTTCCAAAAATTACCATACATTTTCAAAAAATTGATTTTTATTGTTTCTCAAATCGGAAATTTCCCGCATTAGTTAGAAAAAATATCGTGTGCTACAGGAGCTAAAAGTAGGCTGTTGAAACTCTTGTGACGTTTACAGTACTTGCCATCGGCCCATCTTCGGTTCGTTTCCGGCTCGTCTCTAACTCGTACAGCTAACTTCACACTCATGTGCCACTCCCTACTTTGCGCACTTGAAGCAAAATATACTATTTTCAAAGATTTTCCAACCGACAATGTGAATTTAAAAAAAAATTAATTTTCAACCTAAACATATTAATTTTTAACCAAACAGTTAAGTTTTAACGACTAAAGGTGAAATTTCTACCTAAATAGATTAACATTCAAACCAAAAAGATTAATGTTTAACAAAACCATAGAATTTTCAACAAAAACAAAATTCGTTAGTCAAGAAAGAAGAAAATTTTACTTAATTTGTTGAATTTTGAAGCCAAATAAAAAATTTTCAACAAAATAGTTATATTTCTAACCAGGTTGATTAATTTTCTACCAGAAATATGAATTTTTAACTAAACATATGAACATTCAGCCAAGTAGTTCCATTTTCAACTGAAAAAAAAAGATTTTTCAATCCTAAATGGAATAATTAAATTTTCAGTTGAAAATAGAAATTTCCAAAAAAATAAAAAAATAGTTGAATTTTTCACCAAAGATATAAATTTTTAAGTAAAATGATGAATTTTTTAACTAAAAATGCGAATTTTGACGAAATTAGCTAGACTTTCGATGGAGAATTTAATCTTCAACTGAAACAGATTAATTTTTAACCAGACAGTTGCATTTTCAACCAAAAAGATTGAATTTTCAAGCGAAAAAAACGAATTTTAACCCAACACAGAATAGCTATATTTTCATTTAGAAAAATTAATTTTCGAAAAAAAGGATTTTTTACGTCTAATTTAAATTTACAAACCAATGAAATTGCTTTTTGACTAAAATGATGAATCTCCGACTAAAAAAATGATTTTTTAACTAAGTTTTCTTTATAACAATTTTTCAACGAAATAGTTGGATTTTCTACAAAATTATTGGATGTTCAAACTGAAAATACGAATTTTGTACAACACTCTTGAATTTCCAGTCGGACAATGTGAATTAAAAAAAAGCTAACTTTCAACCATAAAAGATTAATTTTTAAACAGAAATGTGCATTTTTAACCAAACAATATAAAATTTAAAAAAAAAATGGACTTTCAAACCATTTCTACCTCTCTTTCTCCGACATTTTCTCTTTCTTTAATATTTATTTTCTTCTGGTTTTTCAATTCTAATAATTTCGGTAACAATACCTTCTTGAAAGGCAATATTTGCAGTAAATCTACGCTCTCCTTTAAACCTTGTTGTCGGTTGAAAGACGAGGAGAAAATCGTGCCGTTCGATTTTGCATATTTACTTTTAGGTAGTTTAAATATACCACACGAAGGTAATCTGGTGAGTACATCTTGGGCGTTGTCAAGTGGAAGATACGACAATATATAAACCCTATAAGCAGGTATTTATCAATATAAGGGCTCCTAAGGGAATTTAATGTATTAATAATCCTCTGAGGAATACGATGGGTGCAATTATTGTTATTATTATTTTCAAGATAGACTTCATTTCCTTTATCGATTTTCTCAAGGTGGTGTTCTTATATTAAATTTGATTATGCTCATCATAGAGCCAAAAATTCAAATTTATATACACAGGCTAAGGTATCTAGAAACATAATTTTATAAAAATGACCAAAGATTTTCAATCAATAAAAATTTTTTTTACCCAAAATGTTGAGTTTTAAAGCCAAAAGATGAGCTTTCTATAAAACTGTTAAATATTCATCTAAATAATAGAATTTTCAACCAAAAATATGGATTATCAACAGAAAAATTAAACTTTTCACCAAAATAAAATATTAAATTATTATATTAATATAATCTATCCACCAAAAATTGAATTTTCAAATAAAAAATGCGAATTTTTAACGAAGAAAGAGTTTTCCATAAATAAATAAATAATTTTCAGCGAAAAAGTTGAATTTTCAAGCCAAAAAATCGACCTTTCTTTGAAACAGTTTAATTATCAATAAAAAAATTAATTTAAAAAATAAAAGATTAAAGTTATACCGAAAGAGATGAATTCTCATAAAGTACAAAAAATTGGAACCAAATTATACATTTTCAACCAAAAAAAGAGGAATTTTTAGCAATATTGACGAATTTTCAGCAAAATAGTTGAATTATGAACTGAAATCAATCAATTTTGAAGAAAAATAAATTCAACAAAACAGTTCAATTTTCAATGACAGAAATAAATTTTCAACTAAAAAGACGAATTTTGAGAAAAGAATTCAGTTTTCAAGTTAAAAAGTCGAATTTTTAAAAAACACAGTTTAATTTAAAGCCAACGAAAATACACATTTTCCACAAAACGACTGAGTTTGCAATCAAAAATTAGGAATTTTTAACAAAAAGTTTCATTTTTAAAGAAACAGATCAATTTTCTACAAAACCAGTTCAATTTTTAATCTAAGACGATGAATTCGCAACAAGATAGTTAATTTTCAATAAAAAACTTTATCTTCAACTAACTGGTTGAATTTTCTATCTAAATAGTTAAACTTTCAAATAAATATTTAAATTTACTAGTCAAAATGACGAATTTCTTTTAAATAAGTTCAAATTTCAAAAAATTTAATTATTATTCGAGAAAAATGAATTTTCATTTTAAAAAAATGTTAATTTGTTCCGATGAAGATAAATTTTCCAACATAAAGGGAGGAATTTTTAACAAAACAGTTGAAATTTCGACCGAAATAGGTGAATTTACAGGAACATTTTAATTTTTGTTTACTAATTAAGTTTTTTACCAAAGAGTTTAATTTTTAACCAAATAGCAGATTTTTCAGCATACAAAAGATGAATTTTCAGCAACAAAACATTATTTTTCAACAAAAAATATTAATTTTTTTACAAAATACGTGAATTTTTAAAGAAATATTTACATTCTTGTTTCATAAAGAATACATTTATAGAAAAATTAATATTAAAATTTGTAAATAAGAAAAATTAATGTTCAATTTAAGAATGAACTGAATTTGAACAAAATAATTTAAATTTTTAATCAAAGAAATTAATCTAGAAAAATCAAATTTTAACAAAATTGTTCAACTTTCAACAGAGTATTCTTTAATTTATAAATTGAAAATTTCTTATTCTGGATAAGTAATTAAAATGCCCTGATTATTGCTGGAATTCTCATTAACAATAATATTCATTTCCTCAAACAAATTCAATAATTAATATAATACATTTTCGTATAATAATCTACAAAAGAAAAAGACACAATGTACCTTTAATCGTTCGAATCGCATAATTTCACCATATTGGATGCAATGCATATAATTTTAAAGTGGAACTCATTAACGAGTGTCATGAATAATTCAGAAAATGTCGTGGCTTTTTTCATCATAACGGTGCGATAGAAATGGTAATTATAAATATAAATACATAACGTTTTGTATAAAAATATGGCTCATTAATCTTAATAGCGAACGTCCACCGAAGTCTAATGCACCTCAGGAAAACTTTCACACTTGGCTGGTAAGAATAGTGCGAAAATAATACAAGGTGCAAAAAGCCCTTATTTTTTAGTTTAAAAATTACCTCACAAAAATTGAAAGAAATATTTTACTTATATTATATGGTTTTGCAACTTGAAAATAATTTCTAAACATAGAATCTTAAGAAATAAACATAACAATTTTAAACTAATTGTTGTCTTATTAAAATTAATCTATATACATTTCATTGCATTATACGACTAAAATAGGAATTATTAGAATAAAGAAGACTCCTAATTATCCTAAAACCTTGCAGGTGCTACAAAATTGTTCCATATCTTCCGAAATTTTAGGCAATTTTTTTAAACCACATGAAACTTGTTTTCAATACCTTAAAATTATCAAAATCCCTAGGAAACTTCTTGACATTTTTTTATTTCTTGAAAATTCCTTGAAATCTTA
The DNA here is from genome assembly GCF_010883055.1 of Belonocnema kinseyi. NCBI lineage: Eukaryota > Metazoa > Arthropoda > Insecta > Hymenoptera > Cynipidae > Belonocnema > Belonocnema kinseyi. The sequence continues at coordinate 62,759,900 of NC_046666.1, read as the reverse complement.
CCAAATTCTCTAAAATCTTAAAAATCCCTTGAAATCTATTGAAATTTCCTTGGATCTCTTAAAATTACTTAAAAGATTTTGTTAATCATTTTGAATACCTTCTAATTTTCTTAATCTATTGCAAATTCCTAAAAATTATTTAAAACATCTTACAAATTTTTTCCAAATTCTAAAATCTTTAGTAAGTAAATAATTATATATAAACGATAAAATATTTAAAAGGAAAAAGAAATTGGAAAATTCCTAGACTTTTTTTAGTGTCTTAAGATTCCTTGGAGCTCCTAAAAATATCTTAAAACTTTTTAAATCATTTAAAATCCCTCCACATTTTTTTAAATCTAAAACATTGGAAATATTTGAAATCCTAAAAAATTCCTCAATTCTTGTGGATATATTCTCTAAAATCAATGAAAATATTTGGAGTCTTATGAAAGCCTTTGGGATTCTAAGAAATTTATAAATATACATTATTGAGAGCCTTTAAAATCCCTGAAGTATTTAAAATCCCTGAAGTATTTAAAATCCTTTAAAACCTTGAAATTTCTAGAACTCCTAAAATTACCTTAAGATTTTTTAAATCATTTGAAATCCCTTCAATTTTGCTAAACTATTGTAAATTCCTTGAAATCAGTTTAAATATAGTAAAATATGTTAAAAAATAAAATCTTTGGAAATTCTTTGAGGACATTGGAAATTCATTAAGATACATTATTGAAACCCCTTAACGATTTTTGAAATTATTTAATTCCTTAGAAATAGTATATAAAACCCCTTAAAAATCTCTAAAAATCGTTTGAAGTATTTGGAAACGTTGGAAATTTTCTGAAATCCCTTTAAATCTTTTACAATATTCTAAAATCTTATCAATCCTATATGGAATCCTCCCAAATCTTCCTAAATTCAAGAGAATCCTTTATAAACGTATGGCATTTTTTAAATCCCGTAATCTCTCTAAATAATTGAAATCCTGCGTGAAGTGTTTTGAAATTTATCAAAAAATATTATAAAATTTTTGTACATCTATTGAAATCCAATGAAAAACCTTTGGAACTTTTTGAAGTCTCTTGAAATCATTAAAAATACCCTAAAACCTTTTATTTAGTTTTGTATAAAGATTATTTCGAAGTGTCTTCTTGCCCAAATTGGTGGATAAGTGTGTCAAACATTTTTCATTAGCTTGACTAGACGTCCTAAATTCTCGAAACTAGTACATCCCCTCTTCAATTCTGGTTTACTTATTTGCAATGTAAAACAGTAATAATAATAAAATCCTAATTTTCATAATGTACTTCTCTAGGAGCAAATATACTTATTATTTTGGTTTGCAAAATATCGTAAATGATTTTTCACCCATTGATAGTTGACTTTTTAGCTAAATTAATTTTGGGCCATCCATATACCACGTGGACAATTTTTCACCAATTTTGACCCTCCCTTCCCCTCGTGGACAGCCGTGGAATTTTGGCAAACACCCCTCCCCCTGTACTTTATCCTCGCAGACATATATTATGAAAATATAGACATTAATATTCTTTCAATTGTCCGGGAGCTCGCAGCAATTCCGTGGACGTCATTTTAGAGCTCACTAAAATTTCAGATTCTTTTGTTTTCATAGTTAACAGTTCGAAATTCGTTGACTGGCTAACGGCTGTTCGTGCATTTTGCAACAATTTATCGTTGAACTGGACGAAAATTCGAGTGAAAAACGTCATTTTAGTACTCTTCAAACCCACGGGGAATGATTGTTTGGATGATAAAAACTAACAATAAGTATGACTGGCAGCTTCTGAGTGGTGCCAAAGTTAACTGGCAGGCTGTCAAAAATGTCAAAAATTCAAGTAAAAAAACGCTATTTTATTACTCTTGAAGCCCATTGGGGATGATTTTTTAGGTTCGAACAACTACCAAGAAGTTTGAGTGGCAGCTCCTGAGTGGTGCCAAAGTTGACTGACAGACTGTCAAACATGTAAAAATTCGAGTGAAGAAACGACATTTTAGTACTCTTGAAACCCATTGGGGATGATTTTTTAGGTGTAAACAACTACCAAGAAGTTTGAGTGGCTGCTCTTGAGTGGTGCCAAAGTTGATTGGCAGGCTGTCAAACATGCCAAAAATTCGAGAGAAGAAACGACATTTTAGTACTCTTGAAACCCATTGGGGATGATTTTTTAGGTGTAAACAACTACCAAGAAGTTTGAGTGGCAGCTCTTGAGTGGTGGCAAAGTTGACTGGCAGACTGTCAAACATGTAAAAATTCGAGTGCATAAACGTAATTTTAGTACTCTTGAAACCCACGTGGAATGATTGTTTGGATGCTGAAAACTAAAGAGAAGTTTTACTGGCAGCTCCTGAGTGGTGCCAAATTTTACTGGCAGGCTGTCAAAAATGTCAAAAAATCGAGTGAAGAAACGCCATTTTACTACTCTTGAAACCCATTGGGGATGATTTTTTAGGTGCAAACAACTACCAAGAAGTTTGAGTGGCAGCTCCTGAGTGGTGCCAAAGTTGACTGGCAGACTGTCAAACATGCCAAAAATTCGAGAGGAGAAACGTCTTTTTAGTACTCTTCAAACCCATTGGGAATGATTGTTTGAATGCTAAGCACTAACCGAAATTTTGACTGGCAGCTTTTTAGTGGTGCCAAAGTTTTGTGGCAGGCTGTCAAATATACCAAAAATTCGAGTGAAGGAACATCATTTTAGTACTGTTGAAACCTATTATTGCGAGCTGTGAATTTACGTAAAAAGTGAGATTTACGTAGTTTCTTTTTTTTATATACATATTAGTTTTAGAGAAGTGTCCTATACACGGAGAAAAATGGATGTTCAAATGTAGATGGTCAAAGGGTAAAATTGTAGCACCTACTACGCAAATATTCATGCCAAACATTTAACATCTTTTTGAGATGTTAGGCGTAAAAATATTTTTATGTTAAACTGAAACGCATTCAGATGTTAAGACCGTTCGAGCGCATGCGAATCGCGCATTGCAATTTCACGGCTATATTTGAAAGCTATATATATATTCAATATTAAAATTATGGAATATTACAATTTTGGAACATTTTCAAAGAATAAAAATTAGATGTCCTTAAATAAAATTGGATGACGACTTTTTTCTGTCTAAAGAAGAGAACAACAATCTTATGTTTTAGGTTTATTGACTTAGCACATTTGACAAAAGGTTTATAAATTTGAAATAAAATTTGACTTTAAATAACTTAAAATAGATAGAATATTTAATTCAGATTACAGATCATTGGTTCTCCAATTATTCATCCTCGTTTTTGTTTTGAATTAGAAATATTGAATATAACCTCAACTTGACTGAATGCATCATCTGGTCGACATTTTATGCCCTTTATCTGTTTTTCGTTCGTGTACGAACATTAAAGTTTAATTTAAAATTCACAAATAAGTTATCAATTAATTCATTAAATGACCATAAATAAATAAACTCTTCAAATATTTACAGACGTAATTTGACATAACCATACATGGAATATCTCGGATTTTTCAGTTAAACATTTTGAATGTTAGAGGGTAACATTTCACTTTTTAAGATCTACAGATGCTAACTTCGAACATCTAGATTGTTGTCCTATAGTTAAACATATAATATGTTAACCCTGAACATCTAGATTTTACTTTTGAACATCCATTTTTATCCGTGTAGATGAAAATTTTTTTAATGAAAAGGACAAAACTTGCATTCGGTTGCTGATTAAAATGTCAGTCAATTTTGGCACCACTCAGGTCCTGCCAGTGAAACTTCTAGTTAGTTTTTAGCATTCAAACAATCATTCCACCTGTGTTTGAAGAGTACTAAAATGACGTTTTTTCACTCGAATTTTTGACGTTTTTGATAGCCTGCCAGTCAACTTTGGCACCACCGAGAAGCTGTCAGTCAAACTTCTTGTTAGTTTTTAGCATTCAAACAATCATTCCAGGTGGGTTTCAAGAGTACTAAAATTACGTTTTTTACTCGAATTTTTGACCAGCTTAACGACAGATTGTTGCAAAATGTACCAACAGCTGTTAGTCAGTCAACGAATTTCGAACTGTTGACTAGGAAAACAAAAGAATCTGAAATATTAGTGAGTACTAAAATGACGTCCATAGAATTGTCGCGAGCTCCCGGCTACTAGAAGTTTAAAAGGAGCGATGAATTGGTAAAGAAAATTTTGATTAGCTTAGGAACGTGAGCTTAAACATGATTTGAATTGCAAAGAAAAAGTCGCGAAAAAAAATTTATTAAAAATAAAAATAAGAATTCTATCATGCGCAAGCACAATATAAAAGTTCGAGTATACCTAGAGTATACCTTGTCTCATTTCAGTATATTTTTCACAGATTTAGGGAAATGTGTGTGCACTTGGATTCTAGGCCGACCTCCCCGGCCCCCCCTCATGGACAAGCGTGGAATTTTGCCATACCCCCCTCCCCCCCTAAAGTGTCCACGTGGAATATGGATGGTCCCTTTACAAAATGCAATTAAATTTAAATTTAACTAATATGAAACTAATATTTAAATTTCATTAAATAAATTCAAATGCAATTTTCTATATTTTTCATATTAATACTTTTTGTTGTCAAATAAAATTGTGAATGGATATGAAAAAGTAATGAGACTGGAATTATCTTTACGAAAACATGAGTAAACGACCCAATTTTCCTTATTCGCTGTTCTTAGTAATTTCATTATAGATTAATTCTATAATATTTTTATTCCTCTAAGCGTGTGTATTTAAGAAATGTAAAAATTATTCACAAACTAGAGAAAATTAAGGGTGTAAGCAGGTTCTCTGTAAATATTTTACTGACATGGCATAGATGGATTGGAATTCCCCTTGTTTGTCTTCTCTAAAGAAACATCGAACTTTCATTTTATCTAGTAGGATAACATATTTTCCTTGATTCTTCTATTTAAAGATAAACCTTGTTGCTTTTTTATTTATTTTCTATTTATACTTTTTTACCAAATGTACTCAGACTTGAAAATATTTTTTATTGAAGATAACATAATACAAAAAAATTGAATGTGATAGACTAAATCATTATTTGTTTATGAATTTTTAATTTCGAAACATTTTTTGTTTAATTTCTCCACCTTTAGAAAATTAAAAATGTTTTTTTTTCATAACTCTTTTATGTTTATAATCATTCACACTAAAAGCACTAAAATTTCAATTTTAAACTAATCTGAGTTCAAGTTTGTTAAAATTGAATATATGTCACATTAGCTAACTCTGAAAATACAATATAAATTAAAACTGACTTTTTCTAAATTAGTTTAATACTTTTATCACCTGAAATAAAAGTTATTATATTCTAAAGAAGTAATAAATAATATAAAAAATATTTGATGCACGTTTTTTCAAAAATAAATAGAATCGTGGTTATAGAAAAAGAAGAAAAATGATTTACTTTGTGATATCAATATTGAATAAATTATCCCCTCATAACAAAATGCACCCTTATAAGGGTAGGGGAAAACTAAATTTACATCATATAATTTATTTTCTCACAACAAAAATTGACAACTAAAAGTTGAAGTTTTGAAAATAAAAAATTCAATGTGTCTTTAAACAATCTTCACATAATTTAGACAAAAAGTGTTAATCTTAGTTTTTTAAAAGACAATTGGATTTTTTCATTCTGAGAACAATGATGAGATTTTATATTTTTACAACAAATTTTCATTTGTTCTTTATAAATATTATATGAAATTAAATTATAAATCAATAATTCATCATAATGCAATCCAATAAAATCAATAATGCAAGATACGAAAAAATATTAACACGCAAAATTTTCCATCTCGAAAAGATCTACAAATTTAATCAGGGCCATTTCTTAATTTAAGGTAAATTTTGATTTGTTGCATACAAATATTATAGAAAATCAAATAATAAGTCAATAATGCATCATAATGCAATAATGCAATAATGCATAATAATGCAATAAAATCTAATCAATGATACAAGATACGAAAAAATATTACACGCAAAATTTTCCATCTCGAAAAGATGTACAAATTTAATTAGGGCAATTTGTTAATTAAAGGCATAGTTTTTTTTCTTGATAAATTTAATTAAAAATAGTACATTTCATTTTCATGTCAAACTATGCAAGTTACGTTCTAATATTAACAAGCAAGTATTTGCATTTCAAGAAGATCTACAAATTTGTGTAGGGCCATTTCTTAATTAAATGCATCATATTTCCATCATGATACATTTTATTAAAAATAAAATTTTTTCTTTTTTCTGGACAAGAAAAACTATTTAACTCGAAAATATGTTCACATTTTTTTAGATCATTTTTGAATAAGTGGAATCTGTATTAAAACAAAAACTACAATTCTTATAAAAAAAATTATAACAAATTTGTCGATCTTTCTTTGGGAAACAACTTTTGTCTATTTATTTGTTTTTGTACCCTATGCCCTTTTTCCAAAAATGTTATTCCAAACATTTTAATTTTTTACAATTAAAACAAAAACTACGCATTCTATAAAAAAATTAACAATAACCAATTTGTAAATATATTTTGGGTGAATAATTGTTGTTCAAAAATGGATTTGTTTATTTTTTAATTGCGTTTTTCACGATTTAAGCCAAAAATATGTGTCTTGTCTAGAAAATGGTCTCAAAGAAATTTGTTCTTCTTCTCAATGTGAAAAAGTTTGCTTCTTAAGATTTTGATAAATTAAATGAGACATATTTTGACAACTAAGAATTAATACTTCTTGATAACTAATATGATAACGTATTAGATTTTTGAAATTTTTTCTCCTAATCTGTAATTTTTCGGTGAATTGAATGCCATAAAGATGTCTAATTTCTACCAAAAAAGCAAATTGTAAATTACCAGGTGTATACATATGAAACCGGTATTTTTTCAAGAAAAAAACACATTTATTTCAAGAGAATGATAACAAATATTTTATTCAAAGTATGCG
>NC_046666.1:62746257-62752837 GCF_010883055.1 Belonocnema kinseyi | reverse complement strand
AATACGCCAATTAGCACAAATGGTAAGTTCCGACAGTGCCTACAAGTGTGCCTACTGGCCACTAAATGGCAATACCGGTTTCATATGTATACACCTGGTAGGTGTAAACAAGTAAACATCAATTCACAGTTAATATTTTCTCAATTTATCATATATGATGCTGAGTTTTAATTTTTAAGAAAAGATTCCATTTATTAAATAAAAATCCTATTTTAATATTGAGTTTTCGAGAACCTAAAACATTAAAATAAGTTTTAAAATCTTATTATTTTAAAAGTTTTAAAGAAAACTCACATTATTTTTAGAATTTTCATTGAATTAGTAGAGGAGAAAAAGCAGGTTCTTTTTCAGATCCGTACTTAAAACTTGAAAACGTGTCTTTGGCCTCTGAATATTATTACCCAAAGTTTTTCAACTGAAACTTTCCAGTTTTTGAAAATTTATAAAAATTGAGAAGATTTATTTATTAAAAAGAATAAGACATTCGTAAGTTATAAAGAGTTTACAAAAATTAACTTTATGTTAAACATATATTTACAGTTTTATCGAGTTTATAAAAAAAACATATTTTTCATAAGCAAGCAAAAGTTATAAAATTTTCGGCATTTTAAAAAATTGGGAATTTATATTTTCAAGGAAATATGATATTTTACCTTTCGTAAAGATTTTAGTTAAAAAAGTTTTTAAATTTTAGTTCCCTTGATTAAAATTATTGAATTATTGAATGCATTTTTTAGATGACCTCATATTTCTCATAAACCTGAAGTTTCAAGACTTTGTTTGAAACGCAAAAAAAAACAACAGCTTCCCCCAATAATGAACGCGGGATTCCCGATAAAAATAGTTACGAGATAGTTTTGAGATAGTTTCGAGATTGTTTCGAGATTTTAATCAAAACTGGCGCCGTTTACTTTTTAATAATTGGGCAAGTATTACAAATAAATAATTGTTTAAATATTTGATTTATTACTCGTGTTGGAAAATTTTGAATTGTTTATCCATTAACCTGGATTCTCTTGAAGATTTAAACCAAAATAATTTTTTCAATAAGTTTTAAGATTTTCAATAGAATTAGTGAATTTTAACATCTAAAGTATTGATGTAAAAACACTTATATGGCATATCAACTTTATAGGTTAATTTAAATATTAAAAGTTTATGATAAAATTTTTATTGACCTTATAAATATCATATTTTGCATAACTAAACGAACGTCAGTAATTTATAGGATAGCATTTTCAAACATTTCACCTTTTATATTTTTATGGGAATATGATATTCTATATATTCTTTAAGATTGCAGTTGAAAGACATTTACTGTATTACTGTATTTTCAACGACAATTTTAATATATAAATGATATTTTAACCGAAAAAGATTTTACTTTCAAATTAAAAGCAGTTGAATTTATCCCAAAACATACTAATTTTCAGCAAAATAGCTGAATCCTTAACGAAACGAAATCGTTTTTTATTTTTAACTAAAGAAGATGACATTTTTTTTAAAGAAACGAATTTTCTGAAAAACATCAACTTTGTGACACGAAGATATGAATTTTAAAAGAAATGGATGCATTTTCTACCAAGAAGATTTTTTTGACCAAAAAGATGCATTTTTAACGAAATAGTTATATCTTCAACCGAAGAGATGAATTTTCAACTGAAATGATGAATCTTCAATAAAAAATGATTTATTTTCTACCAATTACATTTTCAACCAAAAAAGATTAATTTTGAACCGCAGTTCAATTTTTAATCAAAAAAGATTCTTCAGTCACGAACGAAAAAAAACTGTCCTCGAATTTTAGTTTTTAGGGATACATAGTTTCTAATTCAAAATAAAAATTTCGAAGAAACATTTCTTTGATCACTTCTTCATAAGGTTATATAAATATATAATTTTCCTATGATTCTTTAGAAACTTCGAGTCATTTAAAAAATATTTAGGATTTTTAGAAGCTCAGAAGATAAATATCTTTTAAACTGACTCAAACTATTCCTAAAATTCATAAATACCTGTCAAAATGATCAAATTACAAATTATTTGTTAAAATAAATATTATCGTAACATTATTATCGTAAACCTTTCAAAACCCTTAATAATATCCACTTCCAAATATTAAAAAATGAAATTTTTTTATAACTTTTTGAAATGTTTAGAACTTTTTGATTAATTTTGAATCCTTTTATAAGCCCTATCCAATCATGAACGCGGGTTTCCCGAGAACAATCGTTTCGAGATAATTTTGAGATATTAATTGAAAATGGTTTTATGCAATTTTTAATAATTTTATAATATAAATGATATATTGAAATTTCTTCACAAAAATAAATCCTAGAAGCCAGTAAAATAATAGAGTTACCGAAGTAATATGTCGCCTAGAATCATAAATTTTTATCGAATGCACGCAGCTGTTGTTGAGAATGCTGTCGCGTGTTACCCTCGAAAGCAATATCTGAGATGGACGTACAGGGATTGTTTTTACACCTTTTATATTTGACTTTGGAATTTTCCGATCAATATTAAAAGACTAAAAAACAGTCTTGAAGTTCAAGAGATCCTTAAGGAGTTTCTTATATCCGTTACGTTCCCTATTTCTACTTACTTAGCGCCGTAAAGGAATTTACTTTGCGCATCAAGCACCCTTATCTGATTTAATTAACTCCACAGCTTAATGATAGGAGAGATGAGAGTAATGGGATATAAAGAAAATATCAAGGTGTTTCTTTTGTAAGGAGAGGGGATAAAAGGCAAAAAATATACTACTATACTAAAAGTGCTGATCCTCAAAAGATGGATGTCATTTTTTCTCTTAGATTTCGATACCTCAAGCATCTCCTTAAATCTCTTTTCATAGAGAAAAACATTCAATGGGATTCTTTATAATTATTAACAATAATTTCCTTGGAAGAGAGAGAGAGAGAGGTAATTAAAATAAGTGATTTAATGAGGGGGCGATCTATGGCCGTTTTTTAAAAGCTTTTAAAGCTGGAGAAATACAATGATTTTTCAAGAAAATCGGGGATTAAATTTTTGAAAATAAAATTATTTCTGATATCAAACTGAATTCGATGAGGGACTAATTTTCAACAAAATATTTAATTTTTCAACCAAAGAGATTCATTTTTAATTGAAATGATGCATCTTCTACAAGTGAAATTAATTTTTATTTATAAGGTCCACCTTTCAACCAGGAATAGTCGGATTTTCAACCAAAAAGATGAATTTTCAACCAGAAATTAATTTTCTACAAAAAGACGCCTTTCACACAAAATGCATGAATTCTCAACCAAATAATTATATTTTCAAATAAAAAATACCAATTTCCAAAAAAAATAGAATAGGTTAATTTGTAAGTTCAAAAGATTTATTTAAAAAAAAATAATTCTCTAAAAAAAATTTATTTTCTACACAAAAATATTAATTTTTAATAAAATAGTAGAATTTCCAACCAAATAGAACAAACTTTAGCCAAAAAATGATTTTTTAACAAAATAATTATATTTATAACAAAGTATAGTTTATTTTTCTAACAAAAAGAATAATTTTCTACAAAAAAGACTAATTTGTTAATGAAATACTTGATTTTCAATTGAAGGGATTACTTATCTAGCAAAGAAAAATGAGTTCACTGAAGTTGTTGGTGTTACAAATAAAAAAGATGAATTCTCAACGAAAAGTGCAATAATATTACACTTCTACCGGCAAAGGCGGTATTTAACAACATAAATTTATTTTATTTTATTTTCAACCAAATAGGTGAATATCAAAATAAAAAAGATAAATATTAAAGAACAAGAAAACAAAAAATGTTGACAACATAGTTAAATGTTCAACCAATAGCTAATAATTAGAGATAAAATATGTTTATTTAAAATGCAAGCAGTTAAATGCATAAAAATAGTTAGACCTTCATCCAAGTATTATTAAATTTTCAATTAGGAACATTAATTTGTTATAAAAAGGACGAATTATCAAATAAAAGTTGGAATTTTCATGCAAAAAGGATCAGTTTTTAACCAAAAATAGACCAATTAAATTTTTAGTTAAAGCAATTACTTTTCAACTAAAGAAAATTAAATTTTAAAAAATCGTTGAATTTTCAGTAAAAAGGAAAATTATCGACGAAAAATGTAATAGTTGATATTCCAAATAAACAAAGTAGTTGAATTTAAAAAAAAGATTAATTTTCTACCACAAGAGATAAGTTTTCAATGAAAAAGTTGAGGTTTCGCTCTGGAAAATATGAATTTTCAACAAAAATATTTTTTAACCAAGAGAGATGAACCTTCAACCAAATTTTAAACAAAAATGATTCAACTTTAACTAAGAGAGATAAATTTCCAATCAGGAAAAATAGTTTTACACCAAAAAAGATGCATTTTTAATCTAGAAAATTACTTTTTCACGAAAAAAGATGATTTTTTAATTTTTTTAAATTACTTTTCTATATACCATAAGAGATGAATGTTTAACCTAGAAGGACGAATTTTCTATACAAAAGGACAAAAAAAAATAATTAAATTTTCAACGGAATTGTAGAATTTTTCACCGAAAGAAATAAAAATTATTGACTAAAAGCACATAATCGTAGACAATTCAACCATATAGGATTAAATCTCAACCACAAAAATAGTTGGATTATTTTTTTGGGTCTTATTTTTTTTTACTAATGTCTTATATCCTTAGTAATTTAGTTCGCATTTAAACAAAAAAACGAGAAAAATGGAAAGTTTTTGTTGATAGGGGGAAAAAGAGAAATTCTTTAAAAAGGGCCAAAAGGGGGGAAAGGGGAAAGAGTGTGAAGCCTGGGTACAATAATCTTTCAAGTAAATATATTTTATACTGTTTTAGCAACTATTAGTATCCATAATTAATGTTGTTTTGCTGTTCCAACATTATAAAGGATTACAGGCAAAGCACAATACCTTCATTGAAAATTTCTCTAGAGGCAAAATTCTCACAAAGACGTCTGAATGGTCAATTATGAACTTAAGTTTCCTACTTGAGTTTCCTACTTGAGTTTTAGGTGGGAGCTTTATGTTTTGCTATTAATATAAAATAGAACAGTAGCTTTCTGTATACAGTACGTATTATAGAATTCAAACTTTGAAACAAGCCGTGTATCAAAACCCAGAATACTCCAAAGTAACAAAATATTAATTTCGGGATCTACATAAAAATTTTAATTTTTTGGTTTCAGACATTATAAGCACGATGACATTCAAACGCTGCATGGGGTATCTTGTATTCTCCATTGCAGTCATCGCCATGGCTGCTGCAACTGAAACGTATCCGGATTATGCTGGTAAATTCTTCTTTTTTTTTATCTATCAAAATGTTTCAAAATATGAATTTTTAAATACAAAACTGATTACTATTAATGAACATTCAGCGCTCTTTATTACATGTTTCTTATTTTGATTACCTAATTTATCAAATTAAAATATATGCCTAAATTTAAAGCACTATAGAACATAATTAATAATCATGAATTAATCCTTTGGTTTTAAATCTTTATAATTGAAAATGATTTAGTTTTTAATATTTTTTTAAGTAGTTCAACTTTGAAAATTCACAATTAAAAACTTTTCAATTTTAAAAACGTGTAAATAAAAATTATTTGAATATTCATGAATTTGAAAATGAAAAGTAAAGCTTTGAATTACAAATCTTCCAAACTCTAAAAAGATGTTAACTGTGAACTTAAAAATTGCATACTTTTTAATTGTAAATTAAAAAAATTAAAGTTCCTGATTTTTAAGTTGCATGAATACAAATGCTTAAATTGTGATTATTTTGAAGATCAAAAGTCAAGTTCTCAATTCTAAATATTTCAAATTGAAGAAATTTTGAATTGTAAAATTAAAAACCTATGTAATTTTTAATTGTTAATTTTCAAAATTTATAATAATAATAATAATTAATTTTTTAGACTAAATTGTCTATATTGAAAGGTCTATTTTTCCGCCTAATTATTGCGTGCTTTTCCCTCTTGATTTCCTTTTTTCACCAGCCACTTTCTGCAAAGTTCATTTTTTAATATACGGAAACATATTATGTTACATATGTGCGAAATTTTAAGAATTAAAAAGAAGCTAACACCGTCATTTTTACCATTCACAGTCGAAAAATTTCAAATTTTAAATCTATAAAATTGAATAAATTTTAACTTTAAACCTACAAAATTGAACTATTTAAAAAAAGCATTCAAAATAGCATCATTTTCTGTTAAAAGCATTAAATATCAAAGAGTTTTCAATAGAAAATGTTGAAAATGAAAGATCTTTAAATTGTAAGTCGTTAAAATAGAAGAATTTTCCATTGTGAATTTGAAAAATTAAGCTAATCCAAAATAATTAAAAAATTAAATACCTGTAAAATATAAATCTTGCAAATCGAATAATTTGCAATGTTACATTTTCAAATTTCAAGAATTTTCAATTTTAATTCTTCAAAATGATAAAAGTTTGAATTGTAGATCTTTAGAATTGTAGAGCTTTTAAGTTGACAATTTGCAATTAGAAACTATGCAATTTTTAAGTTTCACATAGAAAAATTATTATATTTTTATATTATT
>NC_046666.1:62738971-62746157 GCF_010883055.1 Belonocnema kinseyi | reverse complement strand
ATTTATTAATTATTATATTATTATATTTATATTCGAAATTTCTTCAGCTTGGAAGATGTAGGTTTGGAAACTTCACTTTTGTTTTCCAAAATCATAAGAATCATCCAAATTTACGAATTTTTATTTGTGCACGTACATTTTCAAAATTGAACTACAGAGATAGTTGAAGATTCTTTAATTTTTAATGTGTTTATTTTAAAATGACGTAGTTTTGAATGTTTTTTTAATAGTCCAATTTTAAAAATTACAATTAAAAACTCTTCAATTTTAAAAATTAAAATATTCTTAATATTAAACATGTATAAGTAAAAATCACTAAATTTGGATAATTTTGAAGATTAAAAATCAATTTTTCAATTGTAAATCTTTTAAGTTGAAGAAATTTTTTATATAACTCCTATAAATTATTCTGTTTCTGTGTATCAAATTTTGTGTGCAAATAAACACTTTTCAGGGCTACTGGAACAGAAATTTTACAATTTTGCAGTAAAGTTTTCAATTCGAAATTGATTAAAATTTGAATGTAAAAAATCAAAACTGCAGAATTTTGCATTGTAAAACTTAAACTTGCATAACCATTCATTGTAAATTTTAACAATGAAAAAATATTTAATTTAGAAGATTTATGATTTAAAGTTATAAAACTTTAAAGATTCATAAGTAAAAGCGCTTTTACGCTTTTATCAGCGCTTTTTTCACAAGCTTGAAGAGTTAAAATTGAAAATTATTGTATTCTGTAAATATGAAATTGCAAATTATTCCATTTTTAAGATTTATATTTTAAAGGTATGTCATTTTGAACTTATTTTTATAAATCTTGAATTGTAAGATTTACAATTGAAAATTCTTCAATTTTGAAGATTTACCGTTTGAAATTTATATAATTTTATAGAATTGCTATTGTAAATTCTTTAAATGTGAATGGTTCAAAGTACACCGTTGTTTTTTTTTAATTTTATCATTTTGAAAATCGAAAATCAAGAGACAAAAGCACGCGATAATTGAGCTGAAACATATAGGACTTTGAATGTGCACAAGGAGAATGAACGAATTTGAAGATTCTTATATATAATATTCCCAACTATAAGTAATAAGAATGTCTATTATTCCTGGCCCTTCAAAGAATACATTAATCTATTTTTATAATAATCTTTTCCAATAAATAAAAAACCTCTAGAAAATACTATTTTCCATATAAAAGTTCCAACGAGAAATAAATCTATCTTTAATCAAGAAAAAGAAAGATTCCATCCCTTTTCACGTAAAGGAATAACGACTTGCCTTCATCAAAGAGGGTAAATACCCCATAGAACTTGGGTTCTTCCTTTTTCTCCTCTCATCAATTTACCCCTAAGATAATTCTATGAGAAATTCCTATATTCACCTACTCGACTATATTTCTATCATGACTTTAAATAACAAAAATATACGTTTGCCAACTCGGAATTGTACCCTTTGTAAATTGAGATCCCTCTTTTTCTCTTCCTTACACTGAAAGGGTGACAGTAAATTACATTGCTCGCCAACAGACATTGCTGCTGCTGCATTTCCATTTCTGGTTGGAATATATTTGAAGATTATTCTTTTCATTTCTCTCTTTACTTTGTTTCTTACAATTTTTATTCCCTTCAGAATTTCTCTCCCAATGCATTTGCTTTATCTTACTTAGTTATTTTAAAACATTCTTTGAACTCCTATGTAGTATTATTATTGATAGTATTATTATTTTGTATTATAGGAAAGATCATCCTACAGTGGATAAAACTGTTGGATATTAATTTATTACAAATAACTAAGTTACTAGAAAGTTATTTTATTTTTAACTTTTCGGGTAACTTCGATACTATTTCAAAAAGTAACGTGTCAAGTAACTTTGTTACGATTTTCGCAATAACTCAGACCTTTAATTTAAGTTACTTTAAAGTTACTTTGCGTTTTTTTTATCAAATTAATCTCTTTTGGTAGAGAATTCAGCTATTTTGTTGAAAATTCGTCTGTTCAGTCACATTCAATTGGGATTGGTTTCAAATTAAAATATTTTTTGCTTGAGATAATATCGACTATTACATTTCTGTTACAGGTTTCATTTACTCCACTAATACTATTTTTGTAAACTATTTTCTCATGCAAGCTCATGTGTTTTTATGGCTTCCTATGTCTTTTCGAATTATAAGGGTCTCATTTACACATTCTAATTATTCTTTACATGTTCCGCCTCTGAGCAGACTGCCATTTACTTCACTTTAATAAACTTGTTTCGTTAGTCGTTCATCTTCCATTCTCTCAACATGCCCAAACCATTTTAGCAAAGTTCTTTCACATATGTCAACTAGTGTCTCCTTCACACCACATTCTTTGAGGATTATCTCATGACTAACTTTAGCCATCAGTGTTTTGTCACATATCATGCGCAGGAATTTCTTGGTGGGCTGGTCGAATTTCATCAATCCACCATGCATCACCAGACATTCTTCCCACAACCGCAGTACCACACACTTCAGTCGCACTCCTAACAATCATATCCTCAAGAAAAGATCAGGCGCCCTCTATATTTTTATTATTTATTAGCGCCTCCTAAGTTGCCTGGTCTACGCGTTCATTTATATTATTCTAAAAACCTATCTGCACTTCTGGTTTCTGTAAATTCTCAAACTTGATTTGCGTTTGTTTAATTTTTTTGGTTATCATTCTTCTCCATCCCTGACCTAAGTTTATTTTAGAGACTAGAAGGTAATGATTACTATTGCATTTAGAACACCTCATGACTCTTGTATCTTTTACTAGTTCTTAGTTTTTCATCCCCAATAACGAAGTCAATTATAGTGTGGCTATTCACTCTACACCAGATGTATATTTGAATCATTGTATGCCTTAACCAAGTATTTGTAATAAATCAGTCCTTTTCTAAACATAAACTAACCAATCTTTTCCCGTTATCATTTTTTCTTCTTAGATCCCGTTACGTTACCTAGCACCCTTTCTGTATCTTGACGCTGGACGCCAACCCATCCGTTCATTTCTCCTAGTATCATGATTTTTTCACCATGATCGCAAGTATTTATAGTGCCATTTAAACTGTCCCAGAAAGCGTCTCTTATTTTATTTGGATCACCGTCAACGCTCTCAGAGAAAAAGATGTCTTGAAACAAAAGCATCGTCCTTTTGAGACCCTTTTGAGACCTTTTTGAGACCCTTTTGAGACAAATAAAAATCCTCTCGACCTTAAATTTGAGAGGAAAATCCATGCACTTCAAGAAACAACCTTCTGTAACAAGAGGACATTTCTCTGAGTATACTGGGGCGTTTCATGCTATGATAAATAATCTTCGGTTTCTTATTTTCATTCTAATCCCCAATAATCTGGGAGATATAAAATCTTAATCTCTGAAATGCTGAATTGCTATCATAATTAAACCGACCCCTTAACTACCATGTGATTCACTATCTACTCTTGACCATATTTCAAGTCCGCCTTTTAAGACCCCATTTTCTATGTTACTAGTGTTGCATCCCTTTTTCTTTGTTTCAGGAATAAATAAATTATCTAGCTTCCTTGCGTGCATATAGCTTCTCGTAATTATGTCACCTTAAGATTATTCACCCCTCTAGCATTCCAAAAACTCAGTCTCCATTCATCGCCTGAAACTTGACCTTTACCTTTAACGTATACATGCCTTTCATTAGTCACAGTTTCAGTCCATTTCGAAGCTATTTCATTGTTTTAATTATTCATCGTATAAAGTTTGTTCGAGAATTCGAGAGTTATGCGAGAAATTCATTTTGGGAGTAGAAATCATGTCCAAATTAAGTAGTTAGTCGTCGAAGGGTGAAGAGTCTAGTTATAACGTAAGTCCCACCAAACTTCGGTTACTGGAGTGGAGAGTGTGGGAACAGAACTGGAACCGAGAGAGTTATAGTTGGTTAATATTTTATGCTGAGAAAGTCACCAGTCTTCAGCAGTGCAGTATTAGATAAGAGTTCAGATGTTCCCATCTGCTGATTCTCTGTTTGACTCAATAATCGTTAAATATAAGTGAAATAGCTCAAATTCGTATAAAAATTAATTGTGTGTACAAAAACAAAACGTATTCTCAAACAAACTGTCAACTTTTCCAACAAAATAGTTTAATTTTTGAATTTACAAACAAAATCACGGATAAAGTATTTGACCGTAACTTCATTTATGACATAAAGAGAGTATCCCCCCCCCCCCAACAAAATATTTCAATTTCAAATAATGTCATGAATAATTTCAATATTACCCAAATTTTAAAACCTGACATTTCTTTTTTGGTTGAATTAAACTGTGTTTGATTTCAAATTAAAATCTTTTTTGATAAAATAAATTGTATTTTTTGTTAAAAATTGATCTATTTTGGTTAAAAATGCAACATTTTTGGTAGAAAGTTGAAGTTCCTGTAAAGGGTTTAGCTATTTGGTTAGAAACGCTTCCTTTTTGGTTAAAAATGTAACTACTTGGTTGAAAGTTTAACTATTTTTTTTTTAATTAAGTTATTTGATTAAAGATTCATCATTTTACTTGAAAATTCATCTCTTTCATTGGAAATTTAACTATTTATTTTAAATTCTTTCTTTTTTGGTAACAAATTCAAGTATTTGGTTGAAAATGCCTAGAAAATTCAACAATTTATGGGGACATTTTTTCTTTCTTAGTTCCAAAGTCAGCTTTTTGGTTTCGAAATTTATTTATTTTGGTTCAGAAATCTCTTTTTTCTAAATTCAAATATTTTAGTAAAAAATTAATCTGATTTGATTAGAGTATTTTGGCAGAAAGTTTGAATAGGTGCTTAAAAACTAACATTTTGTTGAAAATTGTTCTTTTTTTTATGAAAATTCATCACTTTTGGTCAGAAAATTTCTGTAGAGGGTTCAGCTATTTTCTTGAAAATTTGTATTTTCTGGTTGAATATTAAACTTACTACTTTCTTGAAAATTCAGTTGCTCGGTTGAAAACTTATAATGTTATTAAAAATTTAAATATTTTGTTTCAAATTCGTATTTTCGGGGAGGGGGTAGAAAATTCAATTATTTGGTTGAAAATGCATGTATTTTGTTTAAAAATTGACTATTTTGGGAGAAAGTCCAACTATTTGGCTGAAAAGTAACTTTTTTCTTGAAAATTCATCCTTTTGGCTTGAAAATTTAACTGTTTTGTAAAAAATTCTTCTTTTTAATTTGCAAATTCAACAATTTCTGGGAAATTGTTTTTATTCTTGGTTAAAAATTCCGCTTTTTCGTTTCAAAGTTTAAAAGTTTTGGTAAAAAAATGTCTCTTTTTTTAATTTAACTAACTTGATAGGAAATTAATCTGTCTTGCTTAAGGGTTCAGCTGTTTTGTTGAAAACTCATGTATTTGTTAAAAATTCAACTTTTTCGGTAGAAAAATCAACTTTTTACTACTTTTTTTTTTAACTAAATGGTTGAAAGCTGAAGTTTTTTTAAACCGGTTGAACTTCTAAGTACACAATTAACTATTCTATGAATTATCATCTTAGTTATTTTGATTTTTAAATTATAAATTACGAATGCGAAAAAAGTGTTTTTTTTTTAGGTAACTTGAAGTGACTTTTCACAACGCCAGTTGATAATCATTAATTATATAAGTGGAATAATCAAATCTAATTTTAATACATTAACATGTATCGTGTCTTAACTACTGATTACATCAAATTAATTATTTTACACACATAAGTATTTTAAGTTGATGATTATCTTCTTTAGGATCATTATCTACATTGGGGTGGTCTCCCCCATTATAATAAATCTACGATTCATTTATTCTGCCATCATTCACGTCTCCTTAGAAGCAAGTATCAATTAAAAGTGAAGGCTAAATTATTTACCCTAGAAATTTTGTATTGTGAAAGCCTCCTGAGTACTTTAACCGTATATGAAAAAAAAATCGTTTGGACCCATTTTTAAATAACTCGAGCTACGAAATCTGTGTTATTATTGGGATAGTATATGACTGATCAGATAGGATATTTATCACATTACGTGAAAATGAAGATCTACACTATCGATCTAAGATACCCCTCAATATTAGAATTTTACGTTGAATTAATTTGAATTTACTTCATTTAATTTTAATTTCATTTACCGTGAAATTCTGATTTTCAGGGGCATCTTGGATCGATAGTTTAGATATCTGTTTTATTAAATGTGATGTGGATCTCATCTGTTCGGTCATTTACTATCCCGATGATAATACAGATTTTCTATACCAGTAATAAGTAAAGTCTTCTATGATAAAAAGCCTTTCGTTTTTCGTCCAAAAAAGTCGCCACCTGATTAATAATTATTTGACTTTCCCCCTTCAAATAGGATGTATAGGGGGCAAGATATTATTCGAAAAGAAAAAGATTTACATGGGAACTTTTTTTGGACACTAAATTTACAGTTTTTACCAGAGAATACTTTGCTTACTAACAAGCACAAAAACTAAAAATATTTGTAAATTAATCTACAAATAAATGCGATTATTTAGAGCCAAGATTACAGGAAAGTACAACTTTTTTCATAATTGTGACAAATTTTGTACCCTTCTTTGTATATTCCTGTATTTTATTGTAGTTTTAGTTTCCCATAAAAATTTAAAGCTACAAGAATCTACAAGAGTTTACCAGTTTTGCAGCCCAAAGGTTGTTCTTTTTCGACTTAAGATGATAAATATCTAGAATATTGCAATGAGATAATTTTATGTCAAGATGTAAGCATGATCGTTATTACAAAAAAGTTTTTTTTGTTTAACCTTTAAAGGAATCGTATAATAGAATAATGGTTATTAAAATTTTAAAAACCTTCACAGAAGAACGCTGGTGTTAAATTTGTTGCAGCTCAAATTTCATTGGGCTCCCAATGATCATTTGAGAGAGTTTTCAAGTCTCAAATGTATTCCTCTGAACATAGGTGCCCATGTGGGCATCTAGGGGAAAGTATCATTTGGAGACTGAATTTTGGCTCATGCAGAGTTGTGGAGTTCTGAACCGCGCTCTCAGTCACCTGAATACCTGTCAAAGCAACTATTCTCTTTGCGATATTAGTCTAAATAATTGTTAATATGGAAACCAATTGAAACAATATTTACCTAATTTTCAAATTTCTTTCATTAGTAGGGCGTACCAGTCGCTTAGAATAAATTTATAACTTCCTAATGCAACTTCCA
>NC_046666.1:62734782-62738871 GCF_010883055.1 Belonocnema kinseyi | reverse complement strand
ATTCACCGAATTTAGGAATTGATTGAATGAGATTGATGGATACGTAAAACAACTAAACGACAGAAAATGAAGAAAAAAGTAAAAAAAAAAAAGATTAAGTAAATAGAAAGATATTGCGAAATTATTTTTATTTACTGTCCAGGCATTCGAAGAACATAAAAGGAAGTAAGGGCAAATATTAAACTTATGACGTCATAAATTATCGACTTTCTCAGGCACTTTTATGTTATGATTGCAAACTTTAAATACCAGCATAGTGTACCATTTGCCTTTAAGTATCTATTACATCACTTAAATCTCTCCAATATCTTCTATTTATATTTTATAACGTCATTAATATCGTTAGTGAGAAGCACCTACTAAACTCTTTATATTCACCCTTCGGAACATTTCACTTATTTTTATATTTATTTGAAAATTGATTTGGCTATGATATTGATAATTAACTTTTTTCATTTAGTGATTAAAGTAAATCAATTTTTAATCTTGAGTGTCGGTAGAATCCATTAAAATATTTAGGTTCAATCAGAAACTGCTTTTCCACTCGTGTGTAATTAATTATAAAAATTTAAAAATTGAAGTGTATTAAGTTTGTAGTGTGATAATGAAGTAAACAAACTGTTCAAATTTATTTTATTATTAATCATTTGGCGTTTCATATCCCAGGCGGAAATATTATATATAGTTTATATAAAGTGTGAAGTATTATATATAAATAAAACTGACAGTACAAAAAATAAATTAAAAATTTTTTTAAGGCTATGTGATACTTAATACATTTTTGCATAGATAAAAATATAGGAACATACTCGAAAATCTCGCAATCATTGTTGTTGAAACCCTGATTGTTTTTTCATTACTTGAAGTTTTTCTATATCTTAATTTTGAACTTCTGATAATTAAATTTAGAAATAATTTCATATAATAATGAAATGCATAGAAAACCTCAGACGAATTGAGAAACTTTGTCTCTTTTGGAAATCTTGCGTGAACCTTCCCAAAAAATCTTGCCCAAAAATTTCTAAAAAATTTAAGTTGCGTTAGTTTTTTTTTACCGGAAAGTAGTATTTTTAAACAGAAATCACCATCATAATTCATAAGTTAAATATGGCAGCGTTGTAAGAGGAAATGGTTATTTTAAATACAAAATGATCAGATTTAAAAGATAATACATTTTTTAACAGTTTACGTTTCTCGAATTTGTTACTGTTTTTTGTACCCGAAATTGACATTTAAAAACAAAAATAATTAGATTTAAAGGTTCATATATTTTTTTTTTTTTAATTTTAGGTTTCAGGATTTCGGCTTCAGGTTATATCAATGTTTTTTTTTACAGGAAATCGGTTACTTTAAATGGTTGTCATTAGTTTTCGAAGAAAAATACGAATTCTGAACAATTTTTTCTTATTACGTCATATTAGAGTTTCTGTCGCATTAAAATTAAATCAATTTATAGTATATTAACCCAAAAGTAGCGTTAGCCATGTCTTTACACAGGGAGGGCAATCTTCGCAGGACAATGTTTCAGATCTCTTCTGCGAACCTTATGAGTGATGTACGATGCCTGGTTTAAAATCAGTATGTTAGAGACGATTTGTATAACTTTTCATTAGTATTTTTTCTAAATTGCTGTAAAAATCTATAAGACAGTACAGAAAACTACAGGATTTTAAATTGGTTCAATTCGGGTGTTTGATGTCATAAAAGTACTTTTAATTTTATGTAAAGTATTTTAGACAATTCCAAATGAAGGGCCACACTGCATACGAGCGTAAGTTCCGAAACCCTAATTTTACAGAAGAGACAAAAGAACTGCTTAACTTTGACGCAATTATTTTTTAAATTGTTTTTTTAAAACAAATTTTCACGGCAATATTTAAAAAAAAATTCTGATATATAAATTTATGTTTCTAGCTTAAAACTGATATAAATGATAAAATTTTGAAAATTTATAAATTTTATTCTGCATTTTTGAATTTATAGTACTGAAAATGATACCGTGGATTTCTTCATCTTCCATCTTTTACGCGTAAATTAATCAGCGTTGGAATTAAAACATTTTTTTATCTTTAATTTTAAAAGTTTAAAATTATTTTATTTTTAGTGTTTTAATTTGCAGTTCAGTTTTTATAACTTAAAATAAAAAAATTATTATCTTCGAGAGTTCAAATCTTTTAATATCAATGATGTTGTTTAATTTTTCCTCAATTGTTCAATTTTTATTTCTAGTCAAAAAGATGTTCTTTTTCGACCTAGGATGACAAATATTGAGAACATTCAAATAAAATATGCATAGCGTTCAATCGATTGCTATATATTTGAAAAGAAACTTTAAACGTAACACAAAAAATCGCCGATCCTCCAATGTACACCGAAATCGGTGTTTAATAGAGTTGCAACAAATTTGAGCCACACTGGTTCATTCGGAGAATCTAGGGGAAAAGCATCACTTAGACACTGTTTTTTCTCATCCAGTGCAACGTGAAGTGTCGTCTACAAACTGTAAGTCACCTGTCAAGATCATTTTGTCGGTCGTTATTTAAGTGAAACAGATGTTAATAAGCAGGTAAGTTATAATAATAATTACCTAACTTTTTATTTCCTCCCATTTACCAGCGACTAAATAGTCTTGGAATAAAAATAGTACTTGGCGTGATATAATATACAAATGTTAGGTTAGTCAAAACCTACTATATGACATTCAAACCACCAAAGCCGGGATGTACAAACTAAGTCGTGACCGTCTGCATTGAAATTGATGCCTAACAAATTTCCAATAGATTTTCTGCAGAAGTTTGAAGGTACCT
Source organism: Belonocnema kinseyi (assembly GCF_010883055.1). Taxonomy (NCBI): domain Eukaryota; kingdom Metazoa; phylum Arthropoda; class Insecta; order Hymenoptera; family Cynipidae; genus Belonocnema; species Belonocnema kinseyi. Next base: position 62,736,064 of record NC_046666.1, on the reverse strand, counting down.
TCGATATCTAATCTTGCAGTGGCTAGTGCCATACATGAAAGATAAGGTAAATACAATTGTATAATAAAAACAGAAATTTGTTTTTCGCGATGAGTAGGGATGTAAATTTGCATGAAACTTTAGCCTGATGAAAAGTTTCATGAAACATTGGGAGTTTCGTGAAACATTGCAATGTTTCAAATATAGCGGCGGGAAAATTGAAACTGATAAGATAAAAGCCTATTAGGTATTTTCACTTCAATAAACAGCTAACTTCACTTCGTAGATTGCTGCGCGGAAAATAAGGGACGAAATGTATGGGATTCAGTTCATTTTTGCCCTATTTTGCGAACATCTTCGTAAAAGGTAATTTTTTCTATATAAATGTAGTTAAAAGATAGTTTTTATTTTTTAATTACTATTTAATGAAGTAATAAAATAATAATAATGATGATCAATTACAAATATATTACAGAAATAAAGTTTTGTTCCATGCATTTGATCCCTTTTTTCCCTCCCAGCTTTTAACAAAGTGAAATTAGCTGATGGTTGAAGTGAAAATACCTAATTGAGGCTTTCATATCCCAACTTTTTCCTGCCGGCTGATTGGATTTATTTTTCCGGTTTATACTGTGGACCAATGATGCCAATGTTGGCACCCTGAGCTACTGCGCTTGCGTTAGGGCTGACCGCTCATCGGCCGCACTTGGTGCGCGATTCAAAATTACGTTAAAAAACAATTCTTGTAACTTAAGTAAATAATTATTAAAATATCCACATGGATATATACAAATTGTGTAACTTTGATTTCAGGCGAAAAAATAAACACATATATTATATTAATAACAGTTTATTTTCACTGAATTCCAAAGACCAAATTATATTTTACAAAACATTTAATTTAAAAAGAAATTTTGTTTTAGAATTATTCAAATATTATCACTATTATATTCTGCAATTAGCTTCTATATATCAAGCTGCTGAAATATCATATGGTATTAAAAAAAATGTATCTATTAACAAATATTTTGAGAAATATTAGTCTTTCAAATGCAATGGAAATAAACTGTTATTTATCAAATATATATGTTATACAATTTTTTTTATCTGAAATCAAAAGTTACACAATTTGTATACATTTTTGTGTAAATTTTAATAATTATTTATTTAAATTACAAGAATTGTTTTTCAATGTAATTTCCAATCGCGCTTCAAAGGGTAGACAACCAGCGCTCAGCCCTAATGCACGCATCAATGAAAATTATTATCATTTTATTATTGCATTAAATAGTCACTAAAAAAG
>NC_046666.1:62719745-62734682 GCF_010883055.1 Belonocnema kinseyi | reverse complement strand
ATAAATATATGTTCCTGATAACGAAAAATGGATAGAAAAATGGCTTATCGTGAAATTGTCTATTAATAAGAGTTCTATTAATTTCTGTAAAGTTCTATTAAGTGTTAATAGTATATTTAATTTTAGAAAAATGAAGGATTATTTTGAATTTGATATAATTATACAATTAAATATTTTAATCTTAAAGATGCGAATCAGTTTTATCAAATATAAAATGTAATTTGATTAACAATAAAGATACGGTTATAATATTTAAAAATCAGTTTAAAACAAGGTATTTAAGGATGATTTAAAAAATTTTAAAGGCCCCCCTTTTCTATTGTAAGGATTCGTAAGATTTTGTGCCCCCCCCCCTCTTACATAAGATTTTTTACTTGTCATTTAATATATCAATAAAATATCCGAAGTTTAATCTAATTTCAGGAGATCTTGCAGGGTTTCGAAGGATTTAGAGGGATTTTAAGGGATTTTGAGAAATTTCATAATATTTTACAAGAATTTGTGGGATTTCAAAGGATTTGAAGAGAAGCCGAAATATTTTTACGTATTTTGACAATTATTTTTGGGGATTTTAACCAATTTTAAGAAATTTAAAAAGATTTCAAAGGATTACGATAGCTTTTACAGACTTCAAATGATTTTTAAAGATTTCAAGAGTATAAAAAAAATCAACTAAAGCAATTTCAGAGGGAAACTCAATTTTTGAAGATATTTGAATCGACTTCAAGGAGTTTATTCAAATTTCAAGAAATGTTAATGTATTTCAAGTGATATTGAAGGATTTTGACGTATTTTTAGGAATGTTGATAGATTTTAAGGAATTAAAAACGGTTTCCGCTGATTGCAAAGGATTTTCGATTTTGGAAGGATTTTAAGAGATTTTAAGGGATTTTAAGAGATTTCGAAATATTTCAAAAGAAGTCACGGGATTTAAAGGGATTTCAATAGGTTTTTAGAGATATCAAAGTATTTTTACGAATTCTGAAGGATGTCCGGGGATTTTAATGGGATTTTAAAGATCAGAAGGAAGTTTAAAAGATCTGCACATTTTAAAGGATTTGAACTATTTTAAGATATTTAAAGATGTGTAGATATAATTGTATGGGATTTTAACCATTTTAAGGCATTCCTAACGATTTGAAAGTATATATACGTATTTTAAATGATTTCATATTTCAAAAGATTTACGGAATTCCAAAGAATTTTCGAATATTATGAGGATTTTAACAGATTTTTAGAGATTTTAAGGGGTTTACCATGGATTCGATAGGATTGCAATAGGTTTTTATGAGATCTTAAGGATACACATGGAAATTAAACTATTTCAATACATTTTCAGATGATTAAACTAATATTTATAGATTTATCAAATTTTCAAAAGAATTCACAGGATTTTAGAACATTGTAAAACATAATTAAAATTAAATCAAACTAATAACGATATAATGTATATAACACTATAAAAAGTAATTTCAATATCCAAAACAGGTTCCAAGTTGCATATTTAAAAAATGTTATCAGAAATATGAAACTTACTTAAGAAAGTATGTGCCCCCCGCCAGAGTAAGGATTCTTAAGATCCCCCCCCCCCTTAAACCTACCGCCGCAAAAGCCGAACGTCATTGGGGAAAAATTGATGATCAGTCTGAACATCTAGAATATAAGACTGACAATATTTGAGTGTCAACATTTGATGGCTATATTCAGGTAGAATATAGAAAATGGTTAAATCTATTATATCCATATACTCAAAGTGAATATCTCTGTTGGTCAAAACAACGATCGCGGATATTTCGAAAATAGTTACACTTGTAGCAAAAAAGTTACTTGTCAACCAAGAAAGATAAATTTGCAACCAAGAAGGATGACATTTCTATATTAAAAGTTGAATGTTTAATTCAAAAGGATGAATGTTGAACAACATAATTAAATTTCCGACCAAAAATGATTAGAATTCGAACAAATATTTCAATTTTTAAGACAAAAAGGTAACGTTTTTAAAAAACAGTTGAATTTTCATTAAAAAAGTTCATTTTCAACCAAGAAAGATGTCTTTTTTACAGTGAAATGTAAATTTTCAAGAAAAGAGTAATGTTTTTAAGCTGAAAAGTCGAATGTATTAGATAATATTGGACTTTTAAATCGGAAAAAAAAGAAATTTTAACAAGATATTAAAGTTCTCAACCAAAAATTTGAACTTTCAACGATTAAGAATAATTTTCTACCCAAAAAGATGACTTTTTAACAAAATATATGAATTTTCTATCAAACAATTAAATCTGCTTCCAAAGAGTTGAACTTTTAATTAACAAGATTAAGTTTCTGCCCAAAAAGTCGACTTTTCGACAAATAAACAGGATGAAGTTTGAACAACAAGAAATTTGACATTTGAAATTTCAACCAGAGATGAATTTTCACATAAATGGATGAATTTTCCGGCCAGAAAGGGGAATTTTCAACAAATACAGATTTTTCAGTCCAGAAAGAAAAGATATTCATCCAAATTATTGAGCTTTAAAGGCAATAACTTTTTTTAAACCTTTATTTTTTTAACCAAAAAGTTGCATTATTATCCTTAAAATTTTTAGTTACAAGAGTTATTTTTTGACCAAAAAATGTGAGTTGCCAAGGAATAATGTAATAGTATATATTTCAACCAAAAAATATGTTAATTTTAAGTTACAAACAGTTCAATGCAGCCAAAAAATTTTACTTAGGAATAGCTCAATGATCTGTTGGCTGCATTGCCAACACTTCATGAGCTCTACGTAATTGTGTCCTGTGGATGCCCTGTCCTGCAAAGGAACGTAGAAGGACAATGAATCATATTACAGATTAATTGATTTTTTAAATAATTATTAGTGATTAATAAAATAATCACAGTAACACAAATTTAAATATTGTATTATTCGAACCCTAAGCTCAAAGCTGTTAAACCCGAGAGTTCTCGAAACTTTTACATTCGGTAAACGAGATAATTACTATTCCAAATCACAGAAAATCACAGGAAATCACGGAAAATCACGTATATAATTTCGAGTATGTAACACGCTTTGCAAAAACGCAAGCATACAATATACGAGTAGATAACCGAAATAACCTCCGCGTTCGCATCCGTTACTCCGTTGTGAAGTTTGCGCATTATTTCACCATTACAGTGTCCAGTTGATTATTCTTGATAGTAAATTTGGCTTATTTCGAATGGTACAAGTGACTGAAAACAAATGATTTAACTTAAACATCCCAGAATTTCGATTCGACCATCCTTGATAGTAAGTTTGATACACTCGTACGGTCAAAAGGATTCAAGACAGGCTATTTAACTTAACCATACTGGAGTGTCCATTTGATAATCTCTGGCACTAAGGCTGATTCTCTGCCGATTGTCAAATTAAACATAAAATGAAAATCTCTTTGACTATGAAGAAAAAATTATGGATTGTACATGATACTTTCTGGAAAGTCAAACTGACCATTTAAATTTTGACACTCAAAAAATTTGACTATTTATTTTTCTCCGTATAATTAGTGGACGCTTCCAAATTAAAAATCAGATTTTTTAATTCAAGATTACATTAACATCAAGAAAAATTGTACGTTAAATAATTTCCTTAATTTGACATTTTATTTTTTTATAGATGAGGCGGTGGAAAAGGCACCTGAAAACTTTCTCCCTGAATTGTACAGACTCTGGATGCAACGTAAAGCGCTGGAAAATGCAGGTTATGGAATTCCGATTGAACATCTCATGATTAGAAAATCTCAACGATCTCCTTCTCTGCGCCTTCGATTTGGACGTTCGGGTCCTGCAATTCCCGTAAGTATAATTTTTTTAGAACCTTACTTTTATAGCCAAATTGTATTACGTAAAATTGATAAAAATTTCTGAATTCTACGTAATGGTGAATCTTGCATAATTTAAAATTTGAACCATTCAAAATAGAACATTGTAAAATGTAGGTACTTCAAAATTTAACAATGTTAAAATTTTTGAAATATAACCTAAAATATTAAAATTTTAATTAAAATAGAAAAATTCCTAAAATACAGGCAGAATTAAACTTCTAAAATTGAGCAATTTTTAATTATTATATTTTGAGTAAATAATATCAGTCTAAAGAATTCCAAATCAAACCATTTGAAACGTAATGCGTTGAATGAACGGTAATTAGAAGCTTACAAAATTACACGATTAAAACATACAGAATTAAAGAATTTTTTATAGACATTACAAATTGAGGGTAAGATAATAAACATAATTTTTCTACGATGGCACTTAGGCTGTTCTACCCACAAGCAAGTTCTGAGAAGCATTTTCTCGGAAAGTGTTCACTTTTACCAATTTTTGGTTTTGTTTAACAGGTCTATAGAGATCCATAAACTTTTTAAAGTATATGCTCGTGAGAAAAAAAAAGATTGCTGAGAAGGTTTCTTTCTGCCCTGAACATTTTTTTTCCTGGGACTTACGTATTTTTGCTGTAGCATCATTCGTTTAATAGATTGATCAATGAAAATGCTGAAAAGCGTTCCATAAATTATAGATTATATCAACGCGAACTTTTAGGATAAAGTATTTTATGATGAGAATTTTGTTTCTATTTATAGACATAACCGAATGATAGACATCTTACCTTTCACACAGGAAGTGCGTGTCACTAAAGTGTTATTGGACTAATGCGCAATTGAAAGAAGGTACACGGAAAAAATAAAATTCCGAAACTTGACTTCACAGTCTAAGACTTTAGGATAGGCCACACAGTTTTACAAATTTCATATAACGTTTATAATAAGGTTCAAGACGTTCATCGCAAAATTAAGAGTCTTTTCGGGTTTCTTCGCGATCTTAAAAACAAATCTTAATTTATTATTCTGGTCTTCCTTCTAGTCGCATAAAAAATTTACATTTTATAAATTTTCTGAAGTTATACTTTCTCGAATTTCTTCTGGTAAAATGTTAGATATATCTACACTACTATATACAATTGCATTTTGTTAGATTAGTACTATAATACTGTATCCTTAGTTCTCCCGCACATCTTATTTTATAAGTATGAACATTGGCTCCAATTGAACAAACATCTTTGTGTTTTTTTTCTTCACCTTTGTCTCTTCTTCATAAGTTGCTCTGACGCAGTTGCTCAAGTTTTTATTATATCTCTGAAGTATGATTCAGTAAAAGCATGTTACATTATGTATTCATTTTTTTAATTAAAATTTCTGAGAATCTTTTCTTTACACTAATCCAAAAGGTATTATTTTGCAAATATTGACAGTATATGTCTTTTCCAATGAGTTTGATTATCGATAAGAATTCCCAGATATTTGTATTCAACTTCTCTTTTAGTTTCGTTTCCTATTCTTATTTGCATTAGTTTTTTTTTAGTGCAAAAGTGATGTAGACTTTTTCGCATTGTTTCTTGTTTATCATTGGTAAACAAATTATTGTGTTGAGGCCATTCACAAAATTTTATCATCTCTTGGTTTATCACTTTTTCTTATTCTTTACAAACCTTATCCCCTAACACAATATCATCACCGTTCCACCTGCATGCATTAAAATGTTATAAAGGCTCTCCACGTACGTATCGGAATGGCCCAAAAACAAATTGCATTCTATTATCAAGATAACTTTTCAATAATTCCAAAGATGTGGCTTTAATACGCATTGATTGTCTCTTATAGATAACTGTTTACACTAGATTAAAATGACGACTTTCAAAAAGCTTGATTCATTATTTGAAAATCATTAACTTTTAGCGATTTAGTTTCATGGCCCTAATATGGAAATATTTCAATTACTTTTGTATTGATTATTTTCAAAGCTTACAATTAGAAATCGTATAATTTTTAACTTTAATAGAATTATTAAACTTTAAAGGTTTACAATATTTAACATTCTTTAATTTTGACTGGCGAAAATGACAGTGAATGTTCTTTTGGTACATAGATCTCATTTTTAATAATAAAATGCATCCAATCACTTTGAATATCATTTAACACCATATGATATGAGACCTCTTCATAATTTTTATCATCATTAAAATTTCAACATATAATTTCAATGTATTATTTACAAATTCAAATGCATATAGAATGTGATGCAGTTTATATAGAGTAGACACTTAGGAAACCTAGATTAAGGAGAGATGAACATCAGTATAATTTTCACTTTCATTTTCATTTTCTATTCATTTAAAAAAAGGATCTCTAAAGATATAACAAAGTTTGTGATAGAATTATTAATTGGATAAATTATTTTCTGCTGTAGCTATTACAAAGTAATTTTAATATGCAACTCAATTCTCACCAATAAATGTAAGAATTAAACCACATAACCTTTTGTATACATGCCTATGGTTTTTTATTTTAAGCTGTTTTGTTCATTTTAATTAGCCAAAGTTTCTATCATTCGTACCGATAGTTATTCTCTAAATAATCCCTGATAAGGAGATCTAAATTGGTATCGAAACATTTTGGAATGGAGATAGCTTGGAATTATTCATAACGAAGCAGATTTCATTACAATCTTAAATTAAAAAAAGATATATTATTTCGATTTGAAATAAGTTTTTTCATTCAATTCAAAATCCAATAATTACAAAAATTTATTTTCATCTTTATACGAAATTCTTTAGAGATTTGTCGCCTATTCTCAAGTCTTAGACTGACAATTCTCTAGTAGACACTATCTTTAAGAAAACTTGTCTAGTCTGATTGCTTGCTTTCCACTTTCGCAACTTGATCCCCGTGGGAACAGGTAAATAATGCAGGTTATACAGTTTAAAGACTCTTATTCAAACGGAACATACATTGACGAATCAGGAAATTACATCACAAGAGAAACGACAAGGAATGCATACAATGACTTCCCCCTCATTAGTGATTTAGTTTTTTAATACATTGCTAGAGTGATAGCATTAATAAAATATAGGGTCGATAGGGGTAAAGGGCCGTGCATATATTCCGTAGGCCTTTTCTGATTTGGAGGCGGGGGAGGGTGTCAACGATTTTTCTATGCTGTCTTACATGGGGAGTACGTTTGAAAAATCATCTTTATGGTCGAAAATACAACTATTAGTTTTAAAATTCATTTTTTTAAAGATTCATCATTATATTTGAAAATTCATTTTATTTCAATAAAATTTTTTTCATTTGGTAAAAATTTGTCGTTGATGAGAAAATATCAATTTTCTTGGTAAAAAGTTCATCATTTAGGTTGACAACTCAATTCTTTGGTTGAAAATTCTTTTTTTTCTTAAAAATTCTTTTCTCAATTGTAAATATAACTCTACCATTTTTTGTTTGAAAATTTATCGTCTTTGTTGACAACTAACCAGTTTTGGCTGAAAAGACAAAGAATTTTGTTTAAAATATTTTGGATTTTTTTTGGAATTAAAACTTACTCTTTTCTGGTTGAAAATTAACTTTTTTGTTGATAATTCTCTTCTGAGGTAAAAACTTCTTCTAAACTAAAAAAAATTAGTTACTTTCTTCTCTAAAATTAAAAAATTTGATAGAAAATTGAACTATTTGGTCGAAAGTTCAATAAACTTTGTTAAAAATAATTTTGTCAGTTGAAGATTCATAATTTTAGTTAAAAATTAATTTCTTTGGTTTAATTGTTAACTATTTTGTTGAACGTTCGTTTTTTTTTTAATAAAAATTTTATTTTATTTAAACTGTTAATTTAATTATTCTGGTTTTTGTTGACAACTTATCTTTTTTAGTGGGAATACTTTCTTTAAGATAAACTTTATATTAATTGTCTTTTTTCTATTGGTCGAAAATCCATAATTTGGAATATCGATATTTAACCCGAATAGGATCCGAACTCAGGTCTTTCAGATTGCCAGTCTGATGCTCTTAATTTCAATATTCAAAAAATATTGATTTTAGACTATTAGACAAAAAACAATAAACATTAAATTATTAAATACATTTTATTTGGTCAAAACTATAACATGAAAAAATACTTACTTAAAGGTTCATTTTTTATGTTAGATTCATTTTTAAGGTAAACATTCATTTATTTGTTTTAAAAAATGAACTGCTTTGATGAAAAATCGTTGTTTTTTTCAATTAGTTTTATTGACTGCAAATTTAACCATTTTCGAGAATTTTTCAAACTATTTTCTCCAAAAAATATCCAGGGCATCTAATGCAAATGCTGGTCATGCCTTAAAGTATAACTATCTTTAAATTGTTACCAATGATCATTATAAATTTTCAACTATTTCGTGTATATAAATTACCCCGATCATATAACATTAAAATTAGTATAGAAATTCAAAATGAACTAAAATTATATAAGATTCTATATTGGAAAAAAGGATGAAATGCATAAACATTTAAATAAAAGTTTGTGTTGGAAACCAGAGTATTCTAGTTACGGAAATGTAATTGCAAATCAATTTCAAAGGGACTTGAAGATATGTTTTGAAGCCAATTTTAAGAAGAGAGTAGAATTTCCTGTTAAATTATATCAAATTTCGCCTCTGATTTCAGCCTCATCGACGAAGGGGCCCTTAATGATTTCCAATTTACAAGATTCTATCGATAGACAAGATAAATTAAACTAACCTGATTAGCCACATCCATTAAATAATTAATTAAAAAATGTACAATTTTTCATAACTTTTGTAAGGTCAACATTTGAAAACAACCATATTTTAATTTATAGAACAGTTTAAGGTCGTATGAACAAATGCTAATTTTATTGAATTTTCAAAATTAAATAAGACACTTTCTTTGATTGGATTCTCATTTTACTATTGGATATTTATTATTCTTTTTCTATTAAATAAAGTAATGATAAAGAAAATCCAGAAAAATATTTTTGATAATTGATGAAAATGGATATTCTAATTTCAGAATTATTATATTAATACTTTTTTATAAACATTCAAACTGTTGCATTTTTGTTAAAAAATAGCAATTTTCCATATTTTTAAAATTTTAATGATTTCATGTTAAAAATAGCCACTGCAGACGAAAAGAACTGACGACAACAAATTGTTTAAAATTGTAAACTTTTTTTTAAACGTGAGCATAACCTAACATTTTTCGAACATTTTTTTTTAGAAATCCAATGATTTTTTTATTAAAAGTAGTGATTTCCAGTATAAAAATAATATGCCTAATATGTCATAACAAAAAATTCTTCGAAATTCTAAATCTTCTTTGACATTTAATAATTTTCGTTTCAAGTAACCCATCTCCGATGAAAAATGTTAACATAATTAAATGTTCATTCTTTTTTGTTGGAAAGTTTACTATTATATTTTTAGCTGAGAACTCCTCTTTTCCGATTTTCCATTAATTTATTTGCTTGATAATTTTATTATTTTGTTGAAAATTAAACAATTTTGTTCAAAACTCATCCGTTTTGGTCGAAAATTCAATTCCTTAGTTTAAAAATAACTGTTTTGTTGAGAAATCATATTTTCGGGTAAGAAATTTAACTATTTTGGTGAAAATTCGTTTTCCTTTGATTGAAAAGAAACTATTTCAACGCAAAATTAACATATTACATTTTTCATTCAGAATTTAAATTTTTGTTAGAAAATTTAGTAATTTTATTAAAAATTCGTTTTTCTTTGGTTCAGAAGTAATCGTTTTAGCAGAAAATTAACAAATTCTACTTTTTGTTTAAAATTGATTTTCTTCAGTTGAAAATTCAAATATATGCTTAGGAATTTTTTTGTTATAAAAAGTTAATCTTCTCGTTGGAAAATTCAATTATACTTGGTTGAAGGTCTAACTATTTTGTTGAAAAGTAATCCTTTTTAGTTAAATATTTAACTATGTAGTTCAAGATTAACTTTTTTGCTGCAAACACATATTTTAGGAATGAAACTGTTATGTAGAAACTTCTTCTTTTTGAGTTAAAAATTCAACAATTGCGTTCAAATTTTCTATCTTTCTTAACTGTTGTTGTTGAAGATCCATTATTTTACTTGAAAATTTTTCTCATTTGTGCAAAATATACTTCTTTCCTTTTAATTTCTCCTTCTGTATTGAAATTTATACAATTTTGATGTCATTTTTTTTCTTGACTGAAAAATCTACTATTCATTAAAAATGTTTAATTTTTGGATCAATTCAAATCTTTTTGATTTCTAATTGAACAACTTAGTTGAAAGCCAAATCACTTTTTTAAATTTTCATTTCTTGATGGCAGATTCACCCTCTTACATAAAAATATTACTATTTTGTTGAAAACTCATCTTTTGGTAGAAAATTCATCTTTTTCGTTTAAAGATCAAATATTTGTTTAAAAATTTACCTACTTTGTTCCAAATACAATATTTAAAATTAAAATACAAGAAACTTGAAGCATTTTCATTTTGATTTTATATTAATATCCTTATTAATTTCATTTTAAAAAAAATTTCCCTATTTTCGTGAAAAATCTTCCTCTTTTCCCTGTTTTTAGAGCTAGATTTTTGAAATTTAAATGGGAAAAGGGGGGAGTAGGTGAAGAAGTTAAGAAATATGTTTTCAAACTTTCTTAAATTAAGCAATCTTTCAGATATGTTCCCATGAATTTGTTCCAACTTTATAAATATACTTTAATCCCAATTTTAAATGCAAGCAACTAAATGAAAAAGTTTTGGTCGAGAAAAGTTGGTGTTATTTTAACTGTATCTTTTTTTCAGACAGGAGTACTTCCAAGACCGAACGGTGGGGCATTCCAAGACATCTAATTGATGGCAGTTTAATTAGTTTTCATACTCAGCTAGAACTTCCGTTGCGTACTTTGTAAGCGTCATTTCACTAATTCGAAATCCCCTTCCCGATTTACCCGTTTCATCGAGAATCAAATTGGTATTATTCCGTAAAATTACCAAAATTTTAATTTTCAAAAAAATCTTCTCGAGGCTTTTTCATACAAAATTTAAATTAAAATTTGAAAATTATAGAAATTTGTTTAAAAATTATAATGTAAAACCTCTATATTGCAAAAATAAGAAATGGTATCTTTAAGCTTTAAACAGTTTTATACATAATTGGAAACTGTAGTCCCAATAATATGTACATTATCCTTTCTTAGAAAAAAATGAGTATTAAAAACTTTACCTTTCTGCACGAAAGAATTATTTATAGAAATCTGAGTGTGCACCTTATTAGACCCACTCCTTAAAATGTATAATATCTAACTTTCCAACGGAATAGTAGCTATTTGTTTGCTCTTCTTTTCTCACTGTAGTAATATATAACGCAACTAATTTTGTCTAATAATGAATAAACAGGAAAGAAAATTTTTTGCAATAATTAACTTTTAAGAGATTTCATTTCAGTATCTTCTAATTCATAATTATTATGATAAATGTCAGTTTAATTACCTAAGTATGACAATCAATGGATTCGGAATTTAAAAAGTTAGCCAACTTATTTATGTAATTTTAGCACTAACAAATGATTGTGGACTTATTTGCGACAAATAACTTTATGCTTATAACTTTATAACTTCATAACTTTATGCTTGTTATTCGCGCTGAAATGAAATATTATTTAGAAAAGGTCGAAACAATTATTTATTATTCCAAATTAATGTTTTGGCTAACTCTAGATATTTATACATTTATGTATTAAATATAAGCTGTAAGTATATTAGCGTTGCGCAAAATATAGGCGATTTACCTCAATGTTTTCTTCGAGTGTGTTAAAGTAGCAATCGTTTTTATTAAAAAATAAATAAATTCGCAACTTTTTATTCGCCAAATCACAGAAAAAAAAACAATAATTGGTGTAGGTTCAATCAAACAAAAATTATCATTTTAGATTCAATAGATGTGCCAAATATTGTGATCGTCGTGCACAAAAAAATAACCCAGTGTACCACTTTTCTTGCACATTATCACTTTTTAACCAAGAATGCGAAAATCTGCATTCAGAATTTGAAAGATCCCCAAAATCTGAATGCGCGATGACCGAAAAGAGGACTGTGTAAGTAGCTGTTCCAAAAATTAAAGTAAATTGCTGAATATGAAGAGATGTGAATAATAACAGAGAAAAATATCTGAGATAAGATAATACAAGTCACTATTAGAATCAGAAAAACCAAAATGAAATTTCAGAAATTAAACATTAATTCACTTATTATTCATTGTACCAACTAAATAAGAACAACAAAATACGCTACAGAGTTCAAAGATTTGATGATTCGAAAAAAATGTACAATAGCCTAAACAATTATTTGCGAAATGTATTTTCTAATTCGAGATTGACTTGTCCTAGAGTTTCTCAGAAAATCTTAAAACTGCATTTTAAATGTATAATATATAGCCATTTTCGCGACTATCTTCAATATCAATCATGTAACTTTTTCGTTTTGAATACACAATACCTGAAAATGTTAAACGAAGAAAAATATTAATTTTTTTCGGATACGCGATGTCCTACCTCTTTCTATCTGAATTTCGAAGACCTTCCGGTGGTGCAGAGTTGCTTTAAAAAATTGGCGACTTCCTGCTCTTCAGATGTAAGTCGATCGATATTTCTCAAATCCGGTCTAACCAACAACTGGCCACGTATTCGTTCCGGTGGAATCGAGAGAGGAATTGAAAACATTCTTTCCCAGTTTTTATCATCGTAACCAATTAGCAACTGAAATTTTAAAATAATTGATTTGCGAGTTTATTTAACGACTGATTAATTGTTAATTTATAAGTATTGCGCAACGTTCCAATTTCTTTCAATGAGAAAAAAATGAATCATCTATTTTTTTACTTTTTGGGTCTGTTCAAAAGCTATTTCACTCTATCAGGGGGGTAAGGGGGCTTGGTAACGCAGAATGTGATATCATATATAAAACATATACATCTGAATAAAAATTTCTTTAAATGCTTGAAAAACTAAACCATTCCTCTACTTACTCCCTTTTTACCTTGTCTTCTAACTAAAATTAATTTATTTATTTAAATTAAACAGTCTACTATTTTATTTTTGGTTCAGAATCGATTTCTTTTACTTGAAAATTCTACAGTTTGGTTAAAGATTCAACTATTTTGTGGAAAGATTTTTTTTAGTTATCGATTCATATTTTTGACTGAAAATCTAACTCCATTATTGGCGAAAAACTAATAGTTTTTAGGTGAAAATTCAGCAATTAAATTTCTTAATAATAATTTATCTTTTTTGGTTAAAAATTTAGTACTTGAATTAACTACATTGTTAAACATTCAGTTTGTCTGTACAAAATGCATTCGTTGAAAATCCGTCTTTATTTTGTTTAAAACTAATTTTTTAAATGAAAATTTAAGTATTCCATTATTTGAATTAATTTATGTATTTTGTTGTGAATTCATCTTTTTTTCGCTGCAATCTTTTTCTCTTTTGACTGAAAAATCTTTCTTAGTTGAAAATTTGTCTTCCTGGATGGAAAATTCTTCTCTTTTGGTATAAAAATTGTGTCTTTTTTTTGTCGTGAATTCAACTATTTTGTTGGCACTTAATTTTTTTTCGTTGAATTCATCTGTTTATTATTTAAAATTAAATTCATATTTGGTTTAAAATATCAACTATGAGATTTTTCGCTGAGAAGTCATATTTTGTGGTTCAATCCAACTATTTTTTATTAAAAACTAATTTTTTAAATTGAAATATCAACTATTATATTTTTTTGGAGAATTTATGTTTTTTTTAATTAAAAATCCAACTAATACCTTGAACTTCTTTGTTTGAAATGCATTTTCTTCTTAAAATTGATCATTTTATTTAAAAATACACTATTTTATTGAAAAACGACCCTTTCGCTTGAAAGTTCAACTGCTTTTTTGTAAATGCAACTATTTGGTTGATAATTCTTCTTTTAATTCAACTACAAAAAACTCAGGTTTGAAAGTAGCTTTAAGCTGTATCTCGCCCTTTGGGTTCTCATGTTATATCCGATCGCCATGTACATCCCCTTTTTTACGAACTCAATAAAGGCTTATTATTATTATTATTTTGTGAATTTTTATTTATTTTGTTGTGAATTTAACTATTTGGTTAATAATTAGACTTTTTATTTGAGAAAATAAATTCAAATAATTTTTTTTATTAAGAATCAAAATATTTGTTTGTTGTAATATAAATTATTACATTTTTCGCTGAGAATTCATCTTTTTTGGTTGAAAATTCAACTACAGTTTTTTTTTGTTGTAAAAAATGAATTTTCTTGTATAAAAATTCATGTTTCATTTTTTTTTTTGTTGAAAACTCGTCCTGTTAAGCGAATCAAACTTTTTTTATTTAAAATAAAAATGTTTTTTGTCTGAATTATCAACTATTACATATTTCGTTAAGAATTAACCTTTTTTATTGAAAACTCCACTACTTGACAAAAAGTTGAACTACTTTATTGAAAATTCATTTTTTATGGTTTAAGATTCATAATAATTTTAATTAAATATTCATCTTTGTTCAAAAATCGTCTTTTTTGCAGGAGATGAATCTTCCTGGATGGAAATTCATGGTTTTTTGTTGAAAATTTATCATTTTGGACGAATTAAACTGTTTTTGATTTATAATAAAAATA
Organism: Belonocnema kinseyi; assembly: GCF_010883055.1. Lineage (NCBI taxonomy): Eukaryota > Metazoa > Arthropoda > Insecta > Hymenoptera > Cynipidae > Belonocnema > Belonocnema kinseyi. The sequence goes on along the minus strand of NC_046666.1, from coordinate 62,720,161 downwards.
TTTTTCCGTTGAATTATCCACTATTATCCATTTCTTTAAGACTTTATATTTTTTATTGAAAAACCCACTGCTTGAATAAAAGTTAAACTGATTTATTAAAAATTAATTTTGAATGGCTTAAGACACATCGTTTTAGCTGAAAATTCATCTCTTTGGCAGGAAATGTACTTTTTTAAATTCGTCTTTTTGAAAATGAAACTATTTTGTTGAAAATGCAATATATTCGACTTGAAAATTCAAGCGTTCCCCTAATTTTGTGAAAAATTCCTCTATTCTACCTGTTTTGAGAGCATTTTGGGCTTTGAAATCTGTTAAATTACACAGGCCGACAAAATTTGACAAAGGTCCGGAACCAGAGACCAGACCTAGTATACCCGAAGGTTTTTGCTGCGCTGAATCCGAATCTGACCTCAGAA
>NC_046666.1:62692659-62719645 GCF_010883055.1 Belonocnema kinseyi | reverse complement strand
TGGAATTTTTCTGAGGTCAGATTCGGATTCAGCGCAGCAAAAACCTTCGGGTATAGTAGGTCTGGTCTCTGGTTCTGAGAATTGTTGGCCTGTGTTATTATCTTTATATTTACGAAGCGTAGCATCGTTCCGAAATTCGGAATACGTAGTAAAATATTTTTCATAATTTCAACTCTTTTAATTTTTCGGGACGACTAGACGTTGCCTTACAATTTTACATTTATTATTTGTAAATCGTTTTTATATTATTACTTTTCCTTTGTGTGATGATCTGTGGCGAAGAAATAGGCAAGGGTTGGAAAAAGTGTTAAAAATACAGTGACGTAGCTTTTCAACAGCCCCCCCCCCCCCCGTATCAAAACATTTCTAAGTTAGACGATTTTAATTTTAGTAAAAAGCTTTTAAATAACAAATGAGTTCAGAGATTTGAATTTCAAATCATACACGCTTGAATGCTTTTCATGGAAAACATCAATCTGAATATAATTTAAAAGGAAGGCTGATAATGCTCTCCAAATGTTATTTTAAAATACAATTTTTTTCGAAATAATATTTTTTTCAGCAACTACGACTGTTATGGACAGTTAATAAAAATTCCATATCTCACTTCATCAAATGGCTTGTCGCCAATGTGAAACATGACGTAAGTCAGATTTTTTGTTTTTACTGGAACATCAGCCGGAATAGCAACTTCAGTCGCATCTTCTTTTCCATTACTTTTTAAAGCTTCTAAAACCAAATCTGATGCACGAAGCAAATATTCGTGTACAATCTAAAACAATTATTTCGTTTAATTCATTTATTATTATTTATTGTATTATTTATTTATTCATTCATTCATTTATTTATCTATAAGATATATGCTTCGAAGTAAAGTTTTAGATCAATTAATTCAGATATTGTAGGGATCACGACAGTTCAACAATTTTAGGTAAAAAACAGGATTATTGTCCGAAAAAGGGAGATTAAAATAGAATTTTATTTATTATTAAACATTTTTATATCATATATAGGTATCTCGTGAATATTGAACAAAATTAATTTTTTTTACAAAGTTTTCTAGTAATTTTGTATATACAATTTTTTTATGTAGCTTTAGAAAATCTTGCGTCTAATCAAATACATCAACAAAAAATTTGAGAAGATCAAGGAACAAAAAATAGATAAACAAAAGAATTAAAACTACTTATGTATGGATTATTTTTTATCTCATTTTATCACATAGATTTGTATTTCTTGCTCTCATCGATGTATTCTTTTCAGTATAGAACCTTGAGTTCAAAGTATTTTTTTAAGTAAAATAGAAAGAAATAATTTGAAAAGCACAAAAATGACTATTTGAAAAATTTACTTTCTCTGTTTTTGTTCCCTTGGAATTTAAAAATGGTGTTTAATGTATTTTCATCAATCGAAAACTCTCATATGTTAAAAAAAAATTATTGTCAAATAAATAAATACTATAGTGTAAAGAAACAGAAACTAAAAAAATATTATTCATGAAAATAACAAAATTATGTAGATAACAATTGTTAATGATAAATTCATCGTTCAAATAATTTACAAAACAATCATAGTTTATTAGAGGGTTCTAATATACGCTACTGTTTTTCATATTATATTCAATTCGTTATAGGTATTTTTTTACATGTAAAGATGGTTTCTTTAGAAAATGTATTCATTGTAGTTAAAAAGTCTATCATTCTATTGTTGTTTTTGAGAATTCATATTTTTTGTTTAACAATTTTATTAATTGATTTAAATTTAATTATTTTGTTGAAAATTCAACTATTTTGTTAAAGTCGCCCATTATCGTTTTAAATGCATTTTTTGTTGACAAAAGTTTATCTTTTTTCGTTAAAAATCCAACTGTTTGGTTAAAAATAATCTGTTTTGGTTGAGGATTGAACTATTTTACTAAAAATTAAACAATTTGTTTGAAAATTTGTTTCACTTTTATCTGAAAAATCATGTTTATTTGAAAAATCAACAATTTTATTGCAAAGTCGTCTTTTTTGATGAATTGAATTGTTTTTTTAAAACAAATTTCAAACTTTTTTGCCTGGAAAATCAACTTATTGGTTAAGAATTAAACTTGATGTTAGTCCCTTTTTTCTGATGATCATAAATCAATTTTTAAATATTGATATATCATTTTCAATTAAGAAGTTGAATTTCCAACAAAAAAAGATTCATTTTTAAACTATATTTTTGGACAAAAAAGATTAAATGTTTAAAATCAATATTTAAATAATAAAATAAGACTACCATACAAAAAACTGTCATAAAATATAATTACTCATACAAATCTGGTAAACACTATAACCTCAAATATAAATTCCACTTGGTTAAGAGTCAAACTACTTTATTGTAAATAAATTTTTTGGTAGAACACTCATAATTTTAGTTCAAAATTTATCTCTTCAATTGAAAATCTGTCTTTTTAGTACAAAATTTATCTTCTTGGATAAAAATGTATGTTTTTTTGTTGAAAATTCGTCTTTTTGGACAAATTAAACTTTTTTTTATTTAAAAAAACTACTTTGGTAAATATTGCTTTTTCATAGTTGGCGATTCATAATTCATCTCTTTGGTTGAAATTTCAACAATTTAGTTCCATTTTTTCTTTCTTTATTGAAAAATCTGGTTTGCATGCGAAATAAATTATTTTATTAAAAATTCGCCTTTTTCGATGAAACGCTAGGAATTTCGAGCATTTCAATTTAAAGTTAATATTAGTAACTACATTAATTTTATTTAATCTAATTTATACTTCGATTTTCGTGATAATATCCTTATTTTCCCTGCTTAGGAATTATTTGAATTTGGTGTCATTAAAAAGAATCTCTTTCAAAGCATCTTGTTTTGCAATGCCTTGAATTTCCATTTATAATAATTTAAAAAAATAAATCGGAACTTTGTAAAACGCGAACAAAATTGGGTTAATATTCTTGATTTTAGATGTTTCAGACAATTTTTTAATTTAATGTAGAGAAGGGGGAAAGGAGATTAGGTCAAACAGGGGACGGACTATGATCCCCGCTATTATTATTCTGATTTATCGACGAATTTCTTTACTCTGCATTTTGTAGATGAAATACTATTTTTTATGAAGAAATTTAAAAATTTTGTAATAGAAAGAAAGTTAATATAAAGATTAATCTTTCTGTTTTTTATCGAGTAATTAATAATCAATATAAGGGTAGAGGATGAGGGAGAAATCAACCTTTAGAGAACGGCGGCCTTCAATCTGAAATAATAATTCATCGGTTATGACTTCTATGAAGGATGTCATGTCTTCTATTTCCGCCTGTTCTGTAGCTACCTTCTTTGAATCTATGCTGCAAATATTGAAATAATAAAATAATCTTAATTTAAATACATTCACTTAAAAATACTGTTTTTATTACTCATTTGAAAAACAATATGATTTAGATCTATACAACATTTCATGAAAACATTGCATCACGCAATTAGTTTACCCGATAATATCGATTCAGAAGGCCTTATTTGATTCTAACAAAAAATTTCCACTTCATTTTTTAAAAGCTTTATTGTATTATTAAATAAATTTATTAAAAGCGTATCCTAGTAGAATTAAGCTTAATATTAAATTTTCAAAATAAAATATTTAAGAATTACAACCTTAAATATTACATATGTCTGAATCGCTACACTTTTTCAAAAACACAAAATTCCAAATTAACATAATCTCAACATTTCAAAGCTCATGGCTTCAAAACTATACAGGTTTAAATTGAAGACTCATGAAATAGACAATTTAATACTGAAGTACTTGAAATTACTCTTTGTACTCAAACTTCAAATATTGAAAAATTTGAATTCGAAGTCTGTAAAATTGACTAATTCCGCAAATAAGCTATCAAACTTCACACATTAATAAAATATTATTAGTGTAACGTTCAAAATTTTTTAATTATGTAAAATTGTCACATTTAGGTCTTGAATATTAAATATCTACAAATTTTAAAAGCTTCCCATTTGGAAATTTCTAACAAAATTTTTTTCCGAATCGCATAATACATAGTTGGTGCTGTGTAATAGCAACTTCAAAGTCTGTCATATTGTACAATTAGAAAGAAAAGTTTTTCAAAATCATAACAATCTTTTACTTTATACATATGATTACAGAAATTTACCCCTTTTTAATTACGTATATCTATTAATTAAAAAACTATTCTTCAGTAGAATAGAAACAATTTTTTTAATCGAAGCACATCATCAGTCCCATTTCAAAAAAATTAATTAAAAGCCTTTCTTTGAACAGAAACATATTGCCTAATTTAAAATTCAAGTTTTTTAAGGTTTCAAAATGTAAAAAATAAATATAATTTTCTTTCCGGATTTTGGCATTAAAATTTGATAGAATAATAATAAAATTATGCATCCAACAAGCCCAAGTTGAAGACAATATGTCAATTTTATAGAAAAATATTCCAAAACATCAAATTTCGATATCTTTTAAAAATTAGAATAACTCTGAAAATAATTTACATTTTTAAAGTACTTTGACTCGTTTAAAGGTAAGTCTAAATAGTTTTTTTCGGAATTATTAAAATCTGCTTCGAATTTTCTCCTATATTCTGCCAAGGGTCAAAATTTTCGAAAAAAAGTCGCAAAATTTTAAAAATGCCTAAATACTTTTAAAAATTTTATTATTTCAATTTTTCAAATTATGTGTTGAGCAATATAATTATTTGAAATCTTAATAATTTAGCAAAATTCAAAATAAGCCGTGAACTTGGGCTTATTAGGCACATAATGTTATACCTATCGAGCTATTATGAGGAAAATATTCTAATAATAATATTATAAAAATTAGGGCACATTATCTATTATATTCCAGGAGCTAATCACTCTCAAATCAGTGTAAACGTTAAAACTTAACGTTCACCTTACTGACGTTATTTACATTAAAAAGAACGTACGCGCCTTATTCGCTTTAACTGAAACCGTCATACTAGAGATCGCGTAAACTCATAGTCTGAATACAGTGATAGCACTATGCAGCGATCTGACTTCTAGCGGACGCTCCTTATGAGCGCCATTTACACTAACCGCAGTAACTCTATTCTCGTCCTTATACGACTCCTTATATTCATTATTTCGTATGTTTAAAAAAAATTATTTCAGTTTGATTTCCTATTAGTATTTTCGTCGAGATTTTCTGACTTCCAGCTAATTGAAATAATTATAATAATAATTTCAAATCAATATTTTCGACGGTCCATTAATCGAGCACCTCCAGAAATGAATTTCGAAATTCTTCATAGCTCAGAATTTTGGCCTTTTTTGAGATTTTTTTTCTGTGCTATATAAATTTTTTGGGCTCTTACTTTTTTAAAAAATTAGCTTTCTTGTGAAGGTGCTACCTTAAGTAAGCCTAGCACTTCTACATCCAAAAATACAAAATAATAAAAATCCAATTACACCCGAATTTTTGGTGAACTTTCAAATAAGCAAATGAATTAATTGGCAATAAATCAATTGTTCAATTGGAGTAATCAAATTTTCAGTGGAAGAAAAATTTTTATGATAACGAAAACCAATATTAAAAAAGTAGTCACATTTTCAAACAGAGTTATAAATAAAATGATGAATTTGTAAGTAGAATAATAATAATTTCGACCAGAAAATAAATTTTCAACTTTGAAGATTAATTTCTACCAAAAAAGGTGATTTTGCATTTAAAAACATAAATTGTCAGCAAAAAATTTCATAGTTAAATTTTCAGGTGAAACAAGTTTCAACCAAACTAATACGTAATTTACTCGATTGCAATGTGAAAATTTATTTCAAAAATTAAATTTTTTTTTTAATTTGAATTTTAAGTAAGAAGAAAGTAGCGCAAGTAGGTCAAAGGCACGATTCTCAGATTTCCTTAAATTTCCACACAGTAGACACCCTGTCATTTTATTTTTATTAATCAATAATTGATTATTAGTTAATAAGATTTAAATATTTAATCGATGGTTTCCATTTTTAAATTTTTAAAAATCAAAATGAACAAATACACGAAAACTAGTAATTATGTCTTACTCCCCAGCAAACGTTGTGATTTTTGCTTTATTTTTCAACGTTACATATTTTAGGAAATTGATTATAATTAACTAATTACTCTCTGACTGTTTCAAAATAGTACGAGATACAAACTCATACAGTTAACACACAGCTTTTTCATTGACGCGTTTTCCCCTTCAAAATATTAGAAAAACTCTGCAGTCGATACACAGCGCGATACACTATTTTCGTTATTTCGTACGTTATTCACGTTCCGAACACTATTTTCATTCTCTTCCTTAAATTTGCGTTTGAGTTACGGAAAATACCTTACTTTCTATATGCTTCTTACTGATCTTTCTAAATAACGAGTTACATTAAGCCTCGCATTAAACTCACAATTATTCCGTATCGCCTTCATTATTTACAGTAATTCTTTGCATTAATTACACTCATTTTAGAGTGATTTGCCCCTCAGTTATAATCAAAATTCAATCAAAAAAGCTGAAAATCGTACATATTTGTAATAAGTAAGTTTGAAAGCGAAGAATTTTAAGTAAAATTTAAAAGTGAAAAGTTTAAATTTAAGCCTTTAAAATTTTTTAAATATTTAGTTCGAGACACTCGTAATTAAACAATCACAATGTTAGAATGCAACATTCAAAATGAATAAATTATACTATAATATTCTAAATGTAACTTGTTCCAAATTGGATAATTGTGTGTATTTACAAATATTAGGCCAAAAATAAGTTAACCATCATTTCTCAGATTTTTCCCGGTCATTAATATTATGAAATTATTATTATAATATAATTGTGAAAGCATCTATTTGAAAACGATACACTGAAAAAGGAATTGAAAAACCATGAGAAAAATATTGATCTCGTTAAGGTTAATACAGAAATAATGTTCTTTTGATAAGCAGAATTTTAGATAAAGGAAAACAACATTTTTTTCACACATATCAACAAAAAGTGTTGTGGATTTCACGAAAAAATCTGAAAACGGTTTTTTTTGTTGAGTGTTCTACGGGTATACGCCCTTCATTCTAGTAAAATCTTTTAAAATAAATGTAAATTTAGTAATAATTGTATCACGTATGTGGTATGCCTTTACATAATACTTTAAAAGTCAACAATAAACAACAAGAACTGATGCAAATTATTGTAAACATTTAGTGGAATGGTGTATCGATGTGATGCAATGCTGTATAAATTCAGTGCAATGTAGCATTTTAGTGCAATTTTGTCTGATTTTCGAAAAGTTTTGGAAATATAATCAGGATTTGCAAAAGTAATAATTTGGAAAAATCACCTTTTTTTGATAATTTTCGACAAATCTTCGATTTGAACAGTATGCTTATTATCTTCGTCAATGCTGCAAAGTGCTTCAGCTAATGCAAGCGCAGAAGCTGATTTATCGTTAGGGTCAAAATAACCAAGTTCAGTTTTATGGGGCATAATGTTTTGTTCAGTTTTTGGTTTTATGGGAGCAGATACTTCAAGTAAAGCTGTGTAGAGTGCAGCGCACATGATTTGCAGTAGTACAGATCCGCCTATAGGCCGACAGTGAGCCGGGATTTTTTCGTTCATAGCGAGAGCCGTTCGCAAAACACCAAAAGGTGCACAAACATGCAATTCCATCAAACATGTCAGTGCTAAAGACATGGCTTGATAAATGCTCGCTCCTGTCTGAAAATGCAAATGAATCCAAATAATATCGATTACCTGCTGATCAAAGTGGATAGTGGTCATAAATAACGAATGAGACAATAAATCCAATAAGAGAACGAAAGAGATACTACTACGTTTTTTATTTATAGTGTTCGTTTCATTCAGGTCATTAATTTTTTGGATACATAGAGCCTTCACACTAGGGTGGTCAAAAATTCAAGTTTCAATTTTTGGTAATCTCCCCCCCCCCCCCCCCCCCCATAGATTTTTTATCTTTCTAGAAAAAGCAAATCCGCCATTTTATGTTTTCAACGTCAATCAATGCTCCCGGGCTCTTGGAATTAACATTGGGTATTAAATGGGGAAATCTCGGTTTTCAAAAAAATGTAAAAAAAGAACTTGTTATAAAATTCTTGTGAACTTAAGTATTATCACCTCTTAAGGATAATTTTAGAGCGATAAGTTCATAAATGCAAAGCGTGATACTTAGTATGAAAACAGGTTAAAATTATTTAAACAATTTTCATTTGCTTAAAAAATATTTTGCCCTGGTACAAATTGAAAGATACTATTCTATGGAATTAATTATGCCGTCATTGAACGTTAAAAGTGATATTTATTGTAAAAGACAGTTTTGCAATAATTTAAACAATTATTGATTATTCACTTGCGTCTTTTCCAGGGGAAAATTTTTTTCGCGATTACTTAGGGAAAAATTGTTTAAAACAATAGAAATTTATTAAATAATTAGCAAATATGTTAAGTTAGAATAATTTTTACTTAAAATGAATCAACTGTATCATTTATCACAAAAATGATAACTTTTCACGATTTACAGGCAAGAAAAATTGTTTAGGCAAATAATTATTATTTAAAAATTGAAAATCAGTTAAAAAATACTTGAAGACATATCGAATATAAATAATTAAGAAAAATTTTAAAAAGCCGTCTTTATTTTGAACTTCACGTAAAACTAATAGTTTGCATTTTTTTAGCGCAACAAAAGGGGTTTGGGGGTTTCAAAATTAAAAGCTATTGGGCGAAAATAACTTCTTGAACATCTTGAACATAATTGAATGTCGAATTTTTAAACCACCCAATTTAATAGGTATTTCCCATAAGAAAAAACACATTTTTGTTTATTTTATTGTAAATCGTCAATATTAGGTGTAAAAAGTTGACCCTTAATTTTTCTCTTTACAATATCCATAGAATACGAATCAAAAATTACTTTTGGATTTATACTATGAGTCTATTTTAGTGTCCCAAAAAACCCCATAAATAACAAATTGGATTTTGCGAGTTTTTAGCGGCAATTATTATTTTGCGGTTTCTTTTAGTACAAATTGTTTCTAATACATAAAATATTACTTTCTATTGATAATTAGATGCTTAAATAAATTGCTTAAACAATTTATTACTGTTTGTAGAATTTGTATTTTGGAATAGAGTTATAAGTTCCAGTTTTTTCTGATTTTTTCAACTTGCTTTAAACTTTGCAGTTAGAGTAAGGTAATGATGAATTCAAGTAAACAAAAATACTTGTTTAAACAAATTATTATTATTTATAAAAATATTCTTGTATAATAATGCTAGAATGTTGCGGGTTTTTCTGAACCTTTACACTTTTTATCCACTATTGAATTAGAGTGTGGCAATAATAAATTCAATTAAAAAAATGTAAATTGTTTAAACAATGCATTATTATTTTAAATAATATTCTCTTCAAATAATGATAGAAAGTTGCGGTTTTTCCGAAACTGTCAAATTTTGAGTAAATTTTCAGTTAGAGTGAAGTATTTTTTATTGTTTAACTTTTTTTCGCTTTTTAATTATGAACATATAGGTATGTTATATGCCCTAGTTTCTAAAATTAGAATAATTGAACAGAATAAAGATTAACTTCTGTTGAAAAAGTATTTTCATTGCGCACTTTTTCAAAATGCAAGAAATCATTACATAAATAATTTGCAATATTAATACGGTTTTTCCAATCGAATAGGTGAAATAAATCAACAATATTGTTATTAAAAGAACTTTTAGCTTTATGTGCAACATACCATAAGATAAGTTTGTAATACTGTTTCTCAATTTATATAATTAATTTTTTATTACAATATTACTTTAACTTAGCTATTAGTTTATTATTAATAAACTGATGTGGGAGTTCACACTCTTTCAAAATTTACTAGAAGTTTTGAATAAAGTATAAAAATAATAAAATGGTAGTTTAGAGAGCAAAGTTGTTTGTCTTTGAAGACTCTAAAGTTCCTCTGTCACATTTCAATCTTTTCCAGTGTTTTGTAAATATTTTTCTTTGCATACATTTTTCCAAGAAAATAAGTGCCACGTATTGTTTTTCGCTATTTTTCGATGACTATAATAATATACATCAATATCAGAAACTTTAATCTTTTATCACTTGCACATCTTACATTGTCTAAAACATAACGAAATTTCATAATTTCAAAACAAAGATTTATATTTTTCTCTACTGAATTTAGTCTGGTTTGAAAATGATATTTTTTTAAATTATATTAAATAAGTAAGGGTAGAAAAGACAATTTTGAAAATTGTATCCTTGAGTAATTATAAAACTTCAACCTAAAATATTTTGGGTCGAAATCTGAAACCCTTAAAAATGAAGAATTTAGAATTGATTTTTTATTCGATTTTAATCTATGCAAATTACAGGTCTTGAAAGGAAAATCACTTAAACATAAGATTTTTTTTTACAAAAGGAACATTATTCTCAGAAATGTTAAGAATTAATACACAATTTATTCTCGTTTTTTAATGTAAGAAATGAAACAGATTTAAAGCCGAAATACCCAAGGGCTTGCTTAAAAAAGATTAAAGCTGCACCACCACTAAATTTCGCATTTTAAAATTCTCTAATGTTAATGAAAATTGATTAATTTATTCAATTTACTTTTATTTTTAAAAGTAGACAAAAAACTTACCCTGACTGCATCAAGCAGAATTTCTACAATAGGAATCATCATTGAATTCAGAGGTGCCAAAAGGGCATTTAACCATGGTGGTCTTAATTGATTCCACACCTACACAAATAGTTTCATAAATTAATAATAAAATTATAAAAATGTGTAGCTTTTTCATAATTCTTATTATTATTTCTTTAAAAAATCTTACCTGTTGTCGATCTAGATAACTGGACCAGGTCGGATCGAGTTTTAAAGCTGGAACTATGATCTTCAAAGGATCATGGGTATTATTAACCAAAATGTAAGTGAGACTAAACAATGCAGAACTAGGTGTTATGTTTAATATTCTATGACATGAATTTCCAGTACATAAAAAACCTCCACAAGTGTCTTCAGAATTTTGCGCCCCGTTTGATTTTAGAAAATCAGCATCGAATTTTTTTCCAATACATTGTCGTGCCAATGACCTGAGTAATATTTTCGAAACAGCATAATCGTTCATCAAAAACACCTGTTGAAAAATTGTGACATTATTCAGGGTGGCCAATAGTATGGTCCGAAATTTTTTTCGCATTTTCATACGTATCGCCTTAAATTTGTTCGAATCGATAAATAAATAAATTCGCTTTCAAAAAAGGATAATTAGACGTTCTGTAAGCCCCATGAAGTTTAACACGTATTTTCCCATATGAAAAAATGCGTTTTTATACATATTATTCAAAATCGACTATTTCAGGTTAATAGAGGTGAAACTCAACATTAATCAAAAAATGAGTTTTGCGAGCTTTTGGCGCTAATGATAATTTTTCGCGGTTTTGTAAATAAAAAAATTTTCTATTCCGTAAAATAGTACTTTCAATTTATGATAAAACGTTTACATATATTGTTTAAGACATTTTTATTGTTTTTATCCACTTTTTCTTAGAGTAGAGTTAGAAAGTCCGATTTTTTCCGAATTTTTCTAACTATTTTCAACTTTTTAGTTGGATTCAGGAAATAATTAAGTAAATCTAACAGAAATAGTTGTTAAGAAAATTTACCATCATTAATAATATTATTCGCTTAGTATAATGCTAAAAAGTTGCAGTTTTTCTGAAATTTTCCACTTTTTATAAGGATGAGATAATAATCAATTCAAGTTAACAAAAATAACTTGTTTTAAATTTATTAATATTTTTAATAATATTCTCTTTGAATAATTTTAGGAAATATCGGCTTCTACCGAAATTTTCCACTTTTTGTCTACTTTTCACTTATATTGTGTTAATGATTAATGAGATTTAAGAAACATTATTGTTTAAAACAAAATTATTGTTTATATCTACACTGTTAATAATGTTTGGAATTCTACAACACATCTACCAGAATCTTACAATACAAGCGTAAGGTAAAATTGCAACCATGGTATTGGAATGACGAAATTGCAATACATGTATTGTAAGTGTTGTAAATCGTGAAGTCATCGTCCAGCATTCCAATACATGTATTAGAGCTTTTTGAAGGCAAAAATTGTAGACAAGAAAATTACGGAATTGATGGAATTCAAGGAATTCACGGAGTTCACCGAATTCAAGAAATTCCCGGAATTCACGAAATCTATTAAATTCACGAAATTTATAACATTCATGGAATTCACAGAATTCATGGAAATGAAGGAATTTAAGAAGTTTATAGAAGTCGCGGAATTTGCAGAATTCATGAAATTCAATAAACTCACTAAATTTATGGAATTCAGGGAATTCACGAAATTAATGGAAATCAAGGAATTCAAGAAATTAATTAAAAATCATGAAATTCGCGGAATTCATAGAATTAAAGGAAACCGAGAAATTTTAGGCATTCATGAAATTCACGGAATTAATGGGATTTACGGAATTCGCAAAATCCACGGTATTCATGAATTTACAGACTTAACGAAATTCAAGGAATTCGCGGAAATTACTGTAACAGCGGAATAGACGAGATTCAATGAAGTTAAGGAATTCATATAATACCTGCAATTCATGCAATTCGCGGAATTCAAGAAATAAACGAAATTTGTAGAATTCATAGAAATGAAAGAAATCTCTGAATTCATGTTGTTCGAGGAATTCGCAAAACTCCATTAACTCCATACATTTCGTGAATTCCGTGATTTTATTGAATTTCATTAACTTCTATAATTTTATGAATTCCTTAAATCTCGTGAATTCCATGAATTGCACTATTTATGTATGTAAATTTCGTGAATTCCCTGATTTTCTTGATATTCGTGAATTTCATGAATTCTGTGAATTTTTTTAACTCTTTGAATTCCGTAAATTCTTTAATTTCCGGGAATTCCATTAATTCTATGAATCTTGTGAATTCCTCGTATTCCGTGCATAGCTTGAATTCCTCGAATTCCATGAATTTCATTAATTCTATGAATTTTATGAATTTCGTGAATTCCATGAATTCCGTGAATCCCATGAAATCCGTGAATTCCAGGCGTTATATGAATTCAGTGAATTCCTTGAATTAAGTGAATTCCTTGAATTTAGTTAATTCCTTGAATTAAGTGAATTCTGTGAATTCTATAAATTCCTTGAATGCCATAAATACGCGCGGTATACACTATACATTAACAACAGTTTTGGCTCCGTCAAAAAATTTATTTTTTTTTTGCCAGGAACAAGTGTTCTCAGAAATGATTGACATTTTTTGTTGTTGTAATTTTTCGCTTTAACAGCTGTCGAGATATTAAGCTACTAGAATATTGTATTATAAAATTCCAAGACATGTAAGGTAGCATACCAATTCCAGAATTTGGAAACTACAACATTGTGTATTGCAGCGTTACCTTAAGTTTAGAAAATAAACTTCCAATGCATGTAGTGGAAGTTTCCAACCGAAATTTTTAGATAGATGCGCTTTTTCTGAAATTTTCCACTTTTTGTCAACTTTTCATTCAGAGCGAGGTAATATTTAATTCCATTTAACAAACATAATTGTTTAAACAAGTTATTATTGTTAAAACAAGCTTATCATATATTATTGCTAGATAGTTACGGTTTTTTCTGAAATTTTTAACTTCTTGTCTACTTCTTACTTAGTAAGATAATCATAATTAAAACAAGTTAACAAACATGATTGTTAAAACAATTTATTGTGGTTTATAACTATCTTTTTCTAGAGTAATGTCGCAAAATTTCGGGGGTTTCTGAAATATTCAGTTTGTCTTTGACTGTTTACTTAGGGAAAAATAATAAATAATAATATTAACAAAAAGACTCACAGTAACTACTGGAAGGAAAATTTAAATTTAGTATGATCCATATAGAAATACAGCTTAAGGTGGGTTCCGAACCACCAGAACCTCAGTAAAGGTACATTAAAAAATTTCTAGAGGATATTATCATCAGTGTGAGGGTGAAGGCAGCTTAAAAGCTGATAAATTACAGCCCCGTCTAATAAGACGACCCTAATCCGATTATAGCCCAGCAAATCCGCTGGTTAACTTCGGTGATCGAACGAAAAGCCGTAAAAATTTGCATATGTTTATGCGGACATTGATTTCAAATTTGATCACATAGATCACATAGATTCGAGCATAATTAAGTAGTTTTATCATAAATAACAGTGAAAATGGTATTTTTACAATAAATGAAATATAACCATTTTTCTATATTTTCATTGTATCATTTACATTTAAATAATAGTTTAGAAGACCAAAGCGTGCCATAAATGGTTATTTCTTGCTAGGTCTATTAACAATTTGATCTTCTCTTTATACCTCGATCCTGTAACTTCAAAAGTTGACACTTTAGAGAACAAATTTTTTTTTGGTTCAAGGTTCAAATACCTAGTTGAAAATAGAACTACTTTGTTCAAAATTGAAAAAAAAATTGTTTGGGTTTAAAGTTCAAATACCTAGTTGAAAATTGAACTACTTTGTTCAAAATTCAGTTTTTGGTTGATATTTCATCACTTTAGTTTAAAACAATTTTTCTGCTCAAATTTTAACTATTTTGTTGAAAATCTGTTACTGTAAATTCATTTTTTATCTGAAAATTTATCTATTCCATGTTTGGTTCAATATCTATCTTCTTCAGTTGAAAATTCAACTATTAGGTTAAAAATTCATTTTAAAAAATCAAAAATAGGTTGAAAAAACATGTGTTTTATTAAAAATTAATCTTTTTTGGCTGCAAACTAATCTTTTTGCTTTAAAATTAATTTCTTTGATAAAAAATGAGTTTTTTTCTTGAAAATTAACCCTCTGATCTACATCTGGATCACTGGTGACCGAAGCGATCCAAAAAATTAGCTTTTTCGCTGAGGGATCATTTCGGTGGAGGGGAGCGCAAGACTGAAAATTAGGGAAAAATTCGGCCTATGTGACTGTTATACTGACGTCGTTATATGGGCCTTGGCTTTCAAATGACGCGCACAAAACTGCTTTTTCGGGTCACCTATTACCCAAGTGTAGAAAATGAGTTTAAATTTCAGTGCAAAAGTTGTGAAGTATTTTTACATTCTCATCAGAGGAGGTAATAGATTTGTGTAAAATTTGACCCCCCAGCCTGTATGTCTGTCTGTCTATCTGTGAACACCATAAATTTTGAAAAAAATTAATCTATTAGATTGCCCTTTGGTACACTCGTTAAGTGTTCTAAACTAAATGCCAAAATCGTTAGCCAACCATTTTGGATGAAAATTCAAAAAGTGGGCACATTTTGGATATTTTTGAGACCACTTTTTTAAAAATTCCAAAATTCTCTGTACGGTTATTCATAGAATTCAACAAATTAAAAAATTCATCTAAATTACTTTTTTTTAAATAAAAAATTACTAGAGTTATAGCATTTTTCAAATCAAGAAAAACAAACTAAAATGAACAATTTAAGCCAAACAACGCATGATACGAAAAAAAAGTCTTAAGAAAAACGTTGCTTTTTGAAAGCTTTACAAGATTATGATAAAAAAAAGATAAACTCATAAAAAATGATAAATTTGGTCAAAAAGTTGAAAATTCAAAATTGGATCATACAAAAAATTTTTTAAAACACACTTTTTCAAGAGGTAAGAATTCTATGCACGGTTGTTCATAGTACTTCAAAACTTTAACAATTTATCCTTCTGAATTTTTTTTTATAAAAAGAAAATTATCAGAGTTAGAGCATTTTCAAAATCCAAAAAATCAAACTAAAATGAACATTTTAAACCAAACAACGCATGATATTTAAAAAAGTCAGAAGAAGAAAAACTTTATTTTTTGAAAGCCCTACAAGATTATAATAACAACTTTTTTAATTTGGTCGAAAAGTTGAAAATTCCAAATTTGATCGTACCAACAATGTTTGAAACCACATTTTTTCAAGATTTAAAAATTCTATGTACGGTT
Source organism: Belonocnema kinseyi (assembly GCF_010883055.1). Taxonomy (NCBI): domain Eukaryota; kingdom Metazoa; phylum Arthropoda; class Insecta; order Hymenoptera; family Cynipidae; genus Belonocnema; species Belonocnema kinseyi. The sequence goes on along the minus strand of NC_046666.1, from coordinate 62,703,641 downwards.
GTTCATAGTACTCAGAAACTTAAACAATTTATCTCCATGACTTTTTTCTATAAAAAGAAAATTGTCAGAGTTAGAGCATTTTCAAAATCCAAAAAAAAAAAAACTAAAATGGACATTTTTAGCCAAAAACGCATGATATGAAAAAAAGTCAAGAGAAGAAAAACTTTGATTTTTGAAAGCCCTACAGGACTATGATAACAACTTTTTTAATTTGGTCGAGAAGTTGAATACGCCAAATTTGATCATACCAAAAATAATAAAAAATTGAAAACAGTCAGAATGATAAATTGTTTAAGTTTTGAAGTACTATGAACAACCGTACATAGATTTTTTCAATCTTGAAAAAATGTGGTTTCAAAATTGTTTTGTACGATCAAATTTGGAATTTTTAACTTTTTAACCAAATTGAAAAAGTTATTATCATAATCCTGTAGGGTTTTGAAAAAGCAACGTTTTTCTTCTACAGACTTTTTTTCGTATCATGCGTTGTTTGGACTAAATTGTTCATTTTAGTTTTTTTTTTTATTTTGAAAATGCTATAATTCTAGTAATTGTAGATTTTTTTAAAAAAGTCATTAGAATAAATTGTTAAAGTTTTTAAATAATATGAATAGCCATACAGAGAATTTTTGAATTTTTAAAAAAGTGGTCTCAAAAATATTCAAAATGTGCCCACTTTTTGAATTTTCATCCGAAATTGGCTGGTTAACGAACATGGCCTTTAGTTTAGGACACTAAACGAGTGCACCAAAGGGGAATCTAATAGATTACTTTTTTCAAAAGTTATCGTGTTCACATACAGACATACAGGCTGACACATTAAAAACCTGTTATCCGGATTCAGGGGATCACAAAACGTGGACATTTGACAAAAACTGGGGGAGTCAAATTTTACACAAATCTAATACCTTCTCTGATGAGAATGTAAAAAGATTAAACTTAAACCAAAAACACTTGCATATTCAAACAAATAGTTGAAAATCTAAGCCACAAAGACGACTGTTTAAGAGCAGAGTTGAATTTTAAATAAAATAATTGTATCTTTAATCAAATATGGAACTTTTAAGTAAATAATATCAAATCTGAACCTGAAATATAATATTTGATTTTTAAACAAAAAAGTTAATTTGAAGCAAAGAAAGATCAATTTTATAACCAAATAATCGAATTTTCAAAAAAATAAGATTAAGCTTCCACCAAAAACGTTTGCATTTTGAACGAAATAGTAAAAAAAGATGACTTTTTTACCAAAAGATTAATTATCAATACAAAGAACGAATTTTCTATCTAAAAATACGAATGTTTAACTTAACAGTTGAATTTTCTACACAAAAAGACGACTTTTTAAGAAAATTGTAGACTTTTTAATCAAAAGAGGTGAATTCTGAACCCAAAACATGATAACAGACTTGTCAAATAAAAAGAATTAACATCTAACCAAAAAATATGGCTTTTAAAGCAAATAGTTTAATATTTAACAAAATAATTAAATCTTAAATTGAATGGTATAATTTTAAACCAAAATAGGTGAATTCTGGACAAAAAAATCTGATAGTAGACCTTTCAATTATTAAAAATAATTAATTCTTAAATATAAAAGATGAATTTTCAACCCAAAAAATGACTTTTTTTAAATATTTGAATTTTAACGAAATAATTAAATTTTGAAACAAAAGAGATGAATTCTCAACTAAAAATATCATATTAGTCTTTTAAAATACAAAGGATTAACTTTCAATCGAAATAAATTACTTTTTAAGAAGATCGTTGAATTTTTAACCAAATAGTAAAATGATTAACCAAAAGTGATCCAGGATCTAAAGTATAGATTTTGAATTTTCTATGGAAAAGCATACATCAATCTATGCTCTATTTAGTATACTTTTGTATATTTATGTCCCTGAAATGATCGGAAGTGGGTAAATGTTATATTTAAAGACAAAACGTATAATAAGTGAACTAATGGCATTCTCCGGCGAGAAAATATTTATTGCAAGCGCAAAAACAAATCTAACAAATTCCTGGTTCCAAAAAATACCCGAATTTTTCCCGGACTTCCTTGTCAGTGGCCATCGTGCTATTTTTATGATTTTTATCATTTCAAAAAACTTAAAATGGAAAAAATGTTTTCTAACCTTCATTAATTGTGGCCAATTTGGCTGTGGCTGTGATTTAAGCACGTTTATCTCCAAAATAACAGCTTGGTCTTTAGGAAAATTTGCCTGATAAGAACGCTCATTTATAGAACCCAATAAATCAGGAGCAGACATAAAAAGCCAAGGAGAAGGTCCATTCCTTGGCTGTGAAATCGGCAGATCGTCCAATCCATTTCGAAAAACCTAAAATCAAAAACGCTAAAATTTATCCATTTTGGAGTGTTTATAGACAAAAAAGGTTTAAAATAAAAACAAAAATGCACTTTTTTTAAATCCGGATTGATACATTAATGGAACAAACGAATGAAATGGTCCAGGCTTATATTCGTTTGTTACCCTTAATTAAAACGAAAGAAAAAATAAAATAACTATTTTTATGCATAATAGGATTTAAGCTGTCGTTCAGTGGGTTGAAAAAGTTTTTGCTGAACAAATTAATTTAGAGCTTACAATTTTAATCCGATTTGAGCATTTAAAGAAAATAAATGCTACCTTATTTTTCAAAGAGACAATACCAGAGACAAATTTTTATTGCTTTATTTTTTAGAAACGATCCCATTTTTTTACACTATTTATATTTATGCAAATAATCATGCAATTATTAAAAATGCTTCTTAAAAATAATATTCGAGAGGTGAAAATATTTTAAAAATTTTGTTTATTTTTAGATTCATAAATTAGTGAGTCAAAGTATAACTTCTTGATTAAAATTACTTGCAGGCTATATTTTTCAATTTCTTATATTAAATAAATATGATTTAAAAATATAAATACAAATTAAAGATTGAACGACCATTGCATCCAGAAGCCATTTGCTGCAGTTGAAGACACCATAGATAGTTAAATTTAAATTTTTTAAAGAAACTATTGATAAGTCTTCATTTATTTAAAAGTAGTCAAGCAGTGAATTTCTTTATAAAATTGCTAATAACATGAAAAATTCTTCTTCAATAAACTATCATGAGAGATGAATTTTTTCAAGTTATTTAGAGTTAATTCCGTTAAAAAAGGAAATGCACCGGTTGCAAATTGAATAACATCTGTATTTGTTTGTAAAATGTATTTTAATAAATAACAAATACACTGAGAAAATTTGTACTGGAAAAATTACTAAATTAGATTACAATCGAGGGACCAGGGCGATAGTTCGTATATTTTAATACAAATAATCGTAAGCTATGCTATTTTCATATGAAATTTTCCTACTGATAATACGAAGTCTTAGTATTTTTATAGTAAAATCCTAGATAGGATAAATTAGTAGAGACATAATTAAATTATATAAAAAGAGTAGAAGTAATAAGGACCTAAAATAAGATAAAACACTAAATTTGTAAGAGAAATTGCTATTGTCTGTAGGAATATGAATTATACTACGACACTTTCTATTTTTTGTATTATGGAGTAAGACAAATTCGGAAGATCGCTCTCGAATATTAGTAAGTGACTTAGTAATCGAGCCTAGCGTTGGAGCGAGTGCAGCCGAGCGTAAACAATGTCAGCCGACCAACGCTCTACTGAAATTCCTTAAATTTATCAATCACTAAATTTGGTTTGATACAAAGATCCTTATTACAATAAATTAGGATAATTCGAAAAGTTACAATTGAAAAACAAATTTTCCAGAGAGAGCAAAAAATAATTTTTTAACCTCGATATTATTTTATTTGATTACTTTAAGATATAGTGCTTAGAATTTTAAAAATGCCATCACTGTGAACAATTAATAAATAATTTAATGTACGTCAATTTGACTGCTAGCATTTACTTGATAAAAGCGATAAATTTCTGGATCTCATTATCTAGTTGAGCCGAATGGAAAATCGCCGTGCTGCTGCACTGGAGACCCGTGTTCGATTCCCATCAGCTTTACTTTAATCACATTTTTCTGTTTCAGCTTGTAATATAATATTCCTGCATGTATATAATAATGTATAAACTATATATAATCATCTGTACTGTACAATTGCAATTTAAATAAATATAATGGTGCGAAAGAGTTCAACATCTCATAATAAATAAGTCTTCATTTAGGTCGTATGCACGTGTAAAGGAGAGGATACGTATCGTGCAATCTTCTGTAGAAATAAATGTAACATTTTTTTCCAATGAATTTTGTAGCTCGGCATGTAGTTACTAGTTACTACTCGAAGTAGTAAGCATTACAAAAGTTCCGCTATGCCCCTCTATTGCAGACTAAAAATAGTAAAATCTAGTCTGATTTTTAGCAAATATTGCAGCAAAAGGTTTCTCCGTGTAGTGTCGCCTGACAAAGTCTCGTAATAAATAAGGTCCTTTCAGCATCACTAGCAGTCGATTTCGTAACAAAGACAAAATTTTTTATCAATTTAATTAAAGGGACAACGTCTTTAGAGCGCGAAATGACTGAGACATGCATTTGTTCAGGAAATTTGTTTATAACTTGAACAATGGCATAGAATATAAAAAATCAATAACTAAACATTGCTTATTTACGTATATTCCGTTGATAATTAAAGTGAAAAATATTTTTAATGTTAAATCAAAAACAAATATTTAAATTCATCCAAAAGGAAGAATTTTGAAAAAAATAGTTGAACACTTAGCCAAAATATATTTTTATTTTAAAACAAATATTTGTAATTCTAATATAAAAAAAAAAATTTCTACCAAAAGAGATAAATTATCAAACCGAAAAGACGAATTTTAAACAAAATGGTTGAATTTGTAGCTGAAAAGATTGTTTAGTCCAGAATAAAAAAAAAATGTTAGGAAAATTATAATTTAAAGGAAAAAATAATATATATTTTCAATTTTCTTTGTTTATTTACTTAAAGGTTATTAAATAAAAGTATCCTAAACCTTATACATGCCAAGAAAAAATATATGATAAATGTTTGGAAATCTTTGAAAGTCTTAAAATATTTATAATCTCTTCAAAAATCCAAATATTCCTAAATATCTTTTGAATTGACACGAAATCTTCCAAAATCTAAGTTTTGTTTGAAATAAAGTTATTTTAGTATTCTTTCATAACCTTTAAATATCTTATTCAAAATCTTCAATTTTTTTTTTATTTTACAAATGTTGCAAGATTGAAATTTTTCACTTTAAAATCTTCTACATTTCTCCGGCAATTTTAGGAATAATTTAAAATCTTGTTAAATGTTTTCTTTAAATAAATTATTGAAAAAAAATCAATTAAATTTTCTCTAGAAAATTTCAGTCTGGTGGCAAAATGTGGAGAACTGAATATTTCCCAATATTAAAAAATAATTAAAATAAAAAATCTCTCTTTTGTCAAGAATATTCAGAAACATTCAAAAATAATTTTTATCATCAAATAGAATATAATTATTGAAGATTTGTAAAATACGATAAAATTCAAAAGAACAAACTGGAAACAGCAATTATTATTAAATAGGATCGTTTCCTAAATTGTCTGAAAATCATTGGCGGATCCAGAGGGGGGCGATCGGGGCGATCGCCCCCCCCCCCAGCTCTAAGTTTTTATACTTATAACTTGAAATATTTTTTTTTTTTGCTTTTTTCGACTTATACGCCCCGATCGCCCCCTCCGAGACCAAGGCCTGGATCCGCCGCTGCTGAAAATTTGTGTAAAAGTTGGGATTTTTTATCCTTTTTTCTTACCTGGTAAAGTATTTTGAGTGGCGTTCCTCTTAGCAGGAGACAGACTAAAAGTTCGTAACACTTGGAGTGAATATCCCTCATAAGGACAGGCAGTTTGTTTTTCTGGGATCCAACCATTTCTTTTCCATTAAGACAGGCGCTCAATGTTAAATAACTAGTGCAACAAAGCACATTAAAAGCATCTGCCCAAAATTGTTCTGATCTCGCCAAACTAGGACGACCCTATTGCGTGACATGAATACTTTATTGATGAATAAGTCAAAGAAGGGATGGTCCCCAGTGAATTGAACATTTGAGATTCGCAAAATGAATTATTTTTTAAATGTAGGCTTGTATAGAGTAAACAAAATTACTTTTCAACATCCCTTGAAAAAAAAACCCAGAAATATCTAGCGAAAAAGAACAATTTTGAACAAAATAGTTAAATTTTCAACAATAATAAAAAAGTTGTCGGCTTAAATGGTGAATCTTCAACTCCTAAAATGAAATTTTAACAAATTAATTCTACCTGCAACCAAGTAATTGAATTTTTAACAAAAAAATTTGAATTTTCAACATAAAATTGAATACTTAATATTTCAGAAAAAAAGTTTAACATTTTTATGTAAAAAAATTAATTTAATCAATCAGTGGCATTTAAAAAAAGTTTAGATTTCTACGAGAATATATAAATTTTCCACGAAAAACATCCATTTTCAACAAAATTGTACCATTTCAACCGAACAGTTAAATTAAAAAAAAAAAATTAAAAAAGTGTTCAACCTAAATGGTGAATCTTCAACTCCTAAAAAAAATTTTAATTTTTAAACCCAAAAGGTTAATTCAACCACAAGAAAATAGTACATTTTCAACCAAACAGCTGAATTTTTGAGTAAATGGTTAATTTTTCTACCAAATTATTGAGATTTTAGGCTAAAGAAATTTTTTTCTTTAAAATAATTTTTTTTTGATTGAAAAAGACGACTTTTCAAAAAATAAATAGAATTTTTATCTAAGAAAGATTTTTGAATCGAATTTTTAAGCACTAAATAAATAATTCTCAACAAAAAATTGATTATTTGATATTTCAGCTAACAAATATTAAAATTTGTAATAAAAAAAAACATTTTTGCTTTTTGGCTTAAAATTTCAGGAATTCGCTTAAAAGTGTACCTTTTATGTTGAAACTTAACTATTTTGATCAAATGTATGTGTTTTGTTGAAAAGTTATCTCTTTTCTTAGAAACTTAATCTTTTTTATTTAAAATTTGATTACTTACTCAGTTAAAAGTTGAACTACTTTATTCAATAATCATTTTTGTGGTTGAAAATTCATCATTTTAGTTGAAAAACTATCTTTTTGGTTTAAAATTTAACTATTTTGTTGAAGATTTAGCTATTAGGTTGAAACTTCAAGTATTGTGATGTAAATCATTTTTTTTTTTTGTAAAAATGTATCTTCTTGGTTAAAAATTCATTTTTTTGGTGGAAAATTTAACTATTCGTTGAAAATTTATTATATTTGTTTGAAATTTTTTTACTGAAAATGTAATTATGCTAGCCTAAGTTAAAAATTGACCTGTTTAAGATTAAAATCCATTTTTTTTGTTGAAAATTTGTCTTTTTTGGTGGAAAATTAATCTCGTTCATTGAAACTTTGGTTTAAAGTGTATTTCTTTGGTTTGAAATTAAACACTACCCAGTGGGTACACGCGTTGAAGAACATCTTTAGAACAGCTATAAAATGTCCTAAGTCAGTCCATATAACGATCCATAAACATACAACGTTCCAAAGACGTTTTAAAGACGTATTGCGAACATAAATCGTTTTTAGAATATTATTTGGACTGACTTAGGACAGTTTTTAAAACGTTTGAATGACGTCTTTTAATTTTTACGTCCAAGAAACGATATTAGGACATTCCAATTACGTTCTAAAATGGTGTGCCCAGTGGGTATATTGTTGAAAATTCGTTTTTTATTTAATTTTATTGATGATTTTAATTTTGGTTTGGAAGTTTATCTTTTTAGATGAAGATTTTAATGTTTGGACGTAAAATTCAACTATTCTATTTTTTAATGAAAAATTAACTTTTATAGTTGAAAAAAAATTTTTTTTCGAAGATTCATCATTATAGTACAAAATTAATTTCTTTGGTTGAAAATTGTAATATTTTCTTGAAAAATCCATTTCTTGAATTAGAAATTACTTCCTTTTATAAAAAATGTAACATGTCTTTTTTAGTTAAAAATAAATTGATTTTGTTAAGAACTAGCCTTTTTGACGTGAAAAAATCAAATTCTACTTTTCTCAAATCATCAAATCCACTTTTTTGAAGAAAATTAATCTTTTTTGCGTTGAAAATTTACATGACTTCCATTCCTTACAATCTTTCCGTTTAAATCTATATATTTTTTACAATCTTATTCTTTCTATATATACAATTATTTACAACTATTTACATAAAGTCTTATATCTAGTTCCTTATTTATATTTCCTGCGATAGCGCAATTTAGGACTTGTTAGCAAGCGAGTGAGCGAGCGAACGAAAGCGAGAGTGCAAGCAAGAGAGAGAGCATGAGAATGCAAACGCATCTTAGTGTACTTAACTTTTACTTTACCATTATTTACAATTTTCACGCTTCTAATCTAAGCGACTTCCGTTTCCTTTTTCTTTCACTTTTTTTATACCCCCATTTACCTTTTTCACGTGCATTCTTTCATTCTCCCTCAATCGCTCCTCTAGCACCCTCCAACTCCTTCATCCATTCTTCTCCTAATCCATCTTCGCCTAGAATCTTAACCAAATTTTCTTGCCAGCTTCCTTTATCTTCCATTCCTCTCCTACATCCTTCCCATACATGCTCCCATGTTTCCTCCTCCCATTCACATATTCTACACCTTCTGTTCTCTTCATTTCCCATCACATCCCCTCCCTTACCTCGTTTCCCAGTCTAAATCTTGCTATTCTGGTCCACCTTCTCTCTCCCCATCCCTTTTCTAAATACTTTGGCAGCCCTTCCTTTTTTATCATCTTATACCATATTTTACTCCAGTCCCGTCTTCTATTTCTCTATCATTAAAGAAATCCCTCCTTTCTTCTTCCCACCTCGTTAATTCGATCGCCCTCCCTCTCCTCTCTTCTACCTCCATCAAACACTATCTCGCCAACTCCCCTCCCTTTCCCTCCCTCAGCTTTATCTCAAATTTCCATGCCCTCTTACCCGCTCTAATATTTAACTTATCCCTTTGCGCTTCTTCTCTCACCATATATCCTGGCGTCCTCCAGTCTGCCCCTAGTGTCCACCTTATATACCTTTCTTGTAAACTCTCAATATCTTTCCTTTCTTTCCATCCTCATATCTCTGCTCCATAACCTAATACCGGCCATACCAGTGTGTCAAATAACCACATTCTCCTTTTCCAATTTTTTCTAACCTTCTTTTTCCTATTCCCCATATCTGTTTCATTACCCCTTCTGCTTTTTTATCCTTTCTCTTATATTAGCTGTATGATCTCCATTCGTTTGCAAGATATATCCCAAATATTTATACTCTTTGACTTCTTCTAACTTTATTTCTTTCCATCTCCCTGTTCATTCTTTCTTCCTTCCACCTCCTTTTCTAAACCTCATTATCTTTGTCTTTTCTACATTTACATTCAGCTTTTTCCCATCTAAGTATTTCTCTAATCCTGTAATTAATCCCGCCATCCCTTCTTCATCCTCTGCCATCAACACTATGTCGTCTGCGTATGCCAGTGTATATATCTTTTCCTTCCCTATCCTAACTCCTCCCCAACCCTTTCTCCTCATTTCTTCTTCCAAGTCTGATATTAATAAATTAAATAAAAGTGGGCTCAGAGGACACCCTTGTCTCACACCTCTCACCAACCAGAAACTATCTCCTACTTGCTCTCCTATCTTTACCCTGCTTCTTGTCTCCCTAAAAATTTCTGATACTCTCTTTATTAATCCCTCTCTGATCCCCTTCTTTACCATAACTTTGTCTATTTCGCCTCGGTCTAATGAGTCAAACACCGCCTTTAAGTCCACGAACATTGCTATCATTGCCCCTTTTTCCCTTTTAATTCTCTTATTTACTAGATAGTTCAGAACATATATGTTCTTCATTACCCCCATTCCTTTTCTAAACCCTGTCTGATTCGGTGACACGATCTTTTTTTCTTCAACTTCTATCTTCAATCTCTCCGAAAAAATAGTTACATATACTTTATACAATGTTGGCATCAACGTCACCCCCCTATAATCTTTAACCTCCTCTCCCTTGCCTTTCTTTACTATTGGTATAACTACTCCTTCTTCCCATAACTCTGGTCACCCCTCTCCTCTCCATACTCTATTACACATTATCCATGCCCATTCCTATAGTTCCTCCCCTCCATATTTCTATACTTCATTTGGGATCTCATCTATACCAGGTGCCTTTCCATCCTTCATTATTCCCAAAACTTTAACTATTTCTTCCCTTGAAATTTCCTCTTCCTCGTCTCTTTCTCTACCATATTTTCCTCCCTTTACAACTTTTCTCTCTACTCCTCCTAGCAAATCCAAAAAATATTGTTTCCATTCTATCATTTCAATATCTTGGTTTACTCTTTTTCTTCTTTTTCTTTCTCTATTTACTACCTTCCATACCTCTTCTTCCATCCTTGCCTTCTCCGCCTCTTCCTCAAACCTTTTATTCTCTTCCTCTTTCTTTTGATAACACAATTCAGTATACTCTTTCTTTTTTTTCCTATAATCTTCCCCATTACTCTTTTCTTTTCTCCATTTTCTTAATTCCTTTCTGACCTCCTTTTTTTTCCTCTTTACAGTCCTCATCCCACTCACTTCTATTCCCCCATTTACTAACTTCATTATTATTTGTGCACTCTAATCCTATTTTTATTTCTCCTATCATTTTTTCCATCTCCTCGTCCACATTTCCCTCTCCCATTTTGATATTTCTTATTTTTTCTCTAAACTGTTCTTTTCCTTCCCTTGACCAATCCCCTTTTCCTACACTTTTTACATTTGCTCCCCTTTTACCATATTGCTATTCCTTTTTTGTCCCTCTAATGTCACTATTAAGGGAAAGTGATCCGAATCAATATATCCCCTTCTATATTCCCGTTTAAGATATACCATCCCAACTCCTCCAAGCTCTTCAACAACTTTTTTCCCTCCCCATTTAGTACCTTATCTTTGGATTTTC
>NC_046666.1:62643185-62692559 GCF_010883055.1 Belonocnema kinseyi | reverse complement strand
ATACTCGCTCCACTAGCCATTAATAAAATTCAAATTTTCCCGCCTTCTATCTTCCCTGCCTCTATCGTCGCTGTCTGTTACCTGTCACGCCTTTCTTTGTCGATACCCAACCCTGCTACTACCAATCCGTCAACACAGTCTTCCCACCCTGTCACAAATCTCCAAACAAACTTCCACACAAATCTGTCTCAATCCCCCAAAATATCTACCTCCCCTTTGCAATCTCACAATCCCTCAATTAGATCTCTCACCTCCACACCCTTCCACACACTTCCACAATCCACTCACCTCAAATTTCACCACAATACCAGAAAAACTCAGCATCCACAATTCCCACTACTTTACACTTTCATGCCGGAAACTGAAGTCCAACTGTTTTTTATTTACAATTTAAATATTTTTTTATTAAAATATTAACTATTACAATTTTTATTGAGAATTTATTTTACTGGTTGAAGGTTCATCATTTACGTTAAAAATTGTTTTGTTTTTTGTACAAAATTTAACTGTTTATTAAATAAATAACAATAGAAACATAATTATCTCCACGAATTTATATGATAATTAAAACATATTTGAAAATGATAAAAAGAGGTTTGATTTAAATCAGTATGATTCCAGTATTTTAAAAGTTACATTTACAAATTTCTTTACCAGGTTTCTTTTCCAATTTTCTTTTAATACCCAAATTAACGTTTCGAACAAGAAAAGTAAATTTGGAAAATTAAAAAATGGATAAGAAATAAAGACGATATGAGTTATAAATATTTCGAAAAATAATTTCTTCAATCCTATTTGCAATGTGAAATGGTGGATTTACTGTAAAATAAATTCCAATTATATTTAAGAAAAAATATTAGGGATGTTAGTATTTTTAAGGGCGCGCTTTGTTGCTCTTTCTCAGAATTCATGACGATACTTTATCCTACAAATAAGGCTTCGTCTCGAGAAGTCAACGATAAAAGCTTTTCTTTGAAATTACAATAATGATATATTCCAGAAAATATATTTTTATCCTTGACATAAGAACTTAATTAAAAAAATGAAGCACTGAGAAAAAGTTTTAAATGCAGGCACGTAATAAACGTAATATTATTATTAATTTAATATTTAAAAGAAAATGCATAAAATTCGATATCTAAAAATTAATTTTAAACAAAATAATTTAACTTTTTTCATTTAACTCAAATAATTGATACCAATATTTTTAATACATACATGGACAAACCGAGTAGTGAGAATAGTCAGTGACTCGTTCAACATTCCGGAAAATACTCTTTGTGCCATTGTCGGAGACACGGTACTCCATAAATCAGCTTTTGTACCTATGGACATCGAAGAAATCCACTAAAATATTTGTTTTTTCTTGGAGGATTTACCATAAATATTTACAAATTATATAAATATATAAGAATAGATGAGATTATCGGTCATATTTATGCAGGGTTACTACAAAATCCAAATTTCAAAATTCCCTGATCTTACCTGACCTTTTTTTCATTTTTTCAGGCCATTCTAATTATTTTAAATTATAAAAACAAAAACTTACACGTACGAGAACAATAATGTTAATTTAAAAGAAGGTTTGTTTTAAAAAATAAATTTTTAACACTGTAATGACAAGAATTTTCACAAAAATTATATAAGGTTTCATCCATAAACTGTAAAACAAAAATAGAAGAACGAAATTTGCAATTAAAACAATTGTTTTCAAGGAAAAAGGAGTTTTCCACAAAATAGTTAGATTTTCAAGCACAGTTATGAATAAAAAATGAATTCTTAACAAAAAGTGTAATAGTTGATATTTTCACTAAACAATATTTTTATCTTCGAAGAAAAACAGTTCAATCAAACTAAAAATACGATTTTTCAACAAATTAGTTGAATTATTACCCAACAAAGATTAATTTTAATTTTAAAAAAGCGGAATATTATAAAAAGAATTGCATTTTCAACCAAGAAAGATTTTTCAAACAATAAGGAAAAAAATCTCAACGAAAAAGATGAATTTTAAATTAAGAAGATTAATTTCCTACTTAGAAGAATTCTTAACAAATTAGAACAATCTCAATCTTAATAACAACAGAAAATAAGATACGCCTTCTATATCAGAAAAGACGAATTTTCAACCAAATAGTTGCATTTTAAATCAATAAAATTAATTTTGTACCAAAAAATATGAATTTGCAACAAATTACATAAATTTTCTACTAAATGGTTTAAACAATGTTCGACCAAATTTTATTTCATAATTTTTAAATTTACATATATTTTTTGTCAAAAATGAAGAAGTTAAATTTTCATTCAGAAGAAATAATTTTCAATCAAAAAACTATGTTTTCAAGATGGTTTAATTTTATACCCCATAGTTTCATTTTATACCAAATTTTTAAACTTGAAAGTCAAAATGACGAATTTTCTATAAAGCAGTTCAATTTTCAACAAAATATTAAAATATTCAAGTTAAAAAATTAATTTTAAACCAAAAAAAATTACGACTTTTGTACTGAAATTATGAATCTTCAACCAAAAAACTAAACTTTTTAAAAAGTAGTTAAATTTCTACCAAAGAAATTAATTTTTGACTATAATGAATAATCTTCCATTAAAAATATAAATTTTTAGCTCAAACGATGAATTTTCTGTAAAATAAAAATTTCAATTAAAAGGTTAAAATTTCTGCTAAAAAATATAATGGTAAAATTTTTAATACAAAATTATGTTCAACCAAATAAAATAATAAGAAACGAAATAGTTCATTCGTAACCGAGCAAATGTATTTTTAACCAAGAAGATTAAAGTTCTATATAAAAATATGAGTTTTTCACAAAAAATGGAATAGTTATATTTTCCGTTAAAGGAATTAATTTTTAATTCAATATTTTATTTTTCAAATAGAAAAGATAAATTCTTCACGAAAAATAAAAAACTTAAGTTTTCAGATAAAAAAAAGAAATCGCTTTAAACAAAGAATTTTATTTTTGGAAACAAAAATGAAGTTTCAACTAATGAGATCATTTTTCTACTAAATAAGACGAATTTTCAACAGAGGTAGTTTAATTTTTTCATCTCAAACCGAGAAAAATTTCAACTTAATATAGAATAGTTTAATTTTTAACAAATAATTGAACTTTCAATCCATCAGATGAATTTCCAACCAAGAAGATTAAATTTTTGTGATAATTCAGTTTGCAAATAAAAAATTAAATTTCAATAAAAAAAAGTTTTGTTACTGAAATGATGAATTACATTTTAAAAAAATGAATATATAACAATGTAGCGGAATATTTAACTCAGTAGTTGAATTATCAGATAAAAAAGGTTAAATCTCTACGTTCAGTGTTCTGCCAAATAAATGAATTTTTGACAAAAAGATAATGTTTAAAATAATGAGATTACTTTTCTAAGAAAAAGGCTATATTTTCAACAAAATAGTTAAATATTTACTTTAACCGGTAAATTATCATCTTAAAAAACAATTGTTAAATTTTCAATGAACAAAATTAATTTTGAACCAAATAAAATAATTTTTAACGAAAGAATTTAATATGGAACTAAACAGATGAATTTTCAACGAACAAGATAAATTTTCTACTGAACATGGAAAAGTTTAATTTGCAATTTTGAAAAAGATTATTTTTTAACAACAACAAAATAATTTGCAACAAAAAAAGAAAATTCTTGAACGATAATTTTTTAATTTAAAATAATGAAATTCCAACAACAAAAAAATGAATTTAAAACAATGTAGTCCTCTTAAAACTAAGTAGATTTAATTTAATTAGTTGATATTTCAACGAACACAAATTTGATCTTACATCAAAAACAGAAAAATCTTTAATCAAAATAGATTGACTTTCAAACAAACATTTTTGATTTTTAACCAAAAAGAGGCCATTTCTAACAAAATATATGAGATTTTAACAACTAAAAAATGCCTTTTTAACAAAATTGCTGAATTTAAAAAAAAATTAAATAAAATTATGTTCAAATTCAGTTGATCGAAAATTCCCTGACACTTTCAGGTTTTCTCTGGATTTCATTGATTTTTCCTAACTAGTTTCAAATTCTCTTACCTGCATATTCCAAAAATATTTTCAAATTCTCGAATTCATAGCAAGTACAGAATTTTTATCACGGGTTTGCGAATATTTTGCAAGTAATATGCAAAATATTTCTGAAATGTTTCCCATTTTTCTAAACAACGTAAATATAGAAGCCCTTTTTAATATACCATTCTAATTTTTGTTAAGTCTATATTAAAATTTCTATAATAATTTATTTTAGTGACAACTCATCCAGTGCATATCAATGATTATTTTAGGATGCCAACTTCTCATGTTTTTAATGTCATAAGAAATTTGTATTATGTTATAAAAATGAACAAGTATCTAAATGTTACCTTGCATATAAAGCCACCACATTTGTATTACATAAGAAGAACGTTCCTTTTCGAAAAATGATTTCTCACTTTCCCAATTAAGAGAATCAGCTTCGTTCAAAACATACAATGATATCAAACGACAATGTAAGTCGAGTAGTCTTTCAGCCACCGCCTCTGACATTTCTTGAAACGATTTGTAGCATTTATATATTTTCTCGCTATTAAAAAGTAAAGACAACATTTTTTAATTTTTAATTTACTTAAAAAATAAATATTCAGCATTTATTATTCAAGGGAATTCATTAAGTAGTCTCTCCCTTTCGAGGCACGATGAAAAAATTGTATTTTAACGAGTTACAATTATTTATTTATAAATACAATTTTCGATCTGAAAACATCGTTTAAAAAAAATCATTAATAGGTTTTTTTCGGAAACTTTCAATTGCCCCTACAAATATAAACTTTTTTTTTAGAACTAACTTTTTATCAGTTATTTGTAAATATATTTTTTTTATTTTCTTACTTTTTAAGCAAGAAGTCAACAGTAATATTTTGTTTAATATTGTAAATTACTAGCAGTAAATGATTTTTATTTCCAAAGATTGACAATATGAGCAATTTGAAAATCCATTATTAAATTTTTTTTAATTATTAGTTCAAAAGTTTGTTGAAACAATAGCTCGGCTGTCCCAGGATATAAGGGCGTCATTTCCAAAGCTCAAATTTTACAAGAGACATACGAAACTGTCTGAATTTATCACGCAAAATTTTTTTAACCTACTAAATTCAGCAACCACCTCAGAGAAAACTCCTTTTCAATGGAGGGGCGCGTCCCGAAAAACGAAAATATTGACGCACAGAGTTGCACCATTTTTTTATTTTTTTATTAAAAAACAAACAAACAAGAAAGCCCTTTCAAGCTATTACTTTCAATGAATCGTGAAAAGAGCAGACCAAAAAAAAGTAGTCACATTAAAAAATACCAAACAGAAAGATGATTTAGGTCAAAACATTTAGTTCAGGTTAATAAAACGATTTTGAAGTCATTTTTAAATAAAAGTTTTAGAAATTAAATAATTTCAAATTTAAGTATTTGAAATTAATAAATTAAAAAATGTCAAACTACAAATTTAAAAAGTCGACAATTTTATTAAAAAGAAGTCAATAGTGTAAGATTTCTAATTCAAAAACGTTTAAAATTAAATAATTTAAATGTTTTAACTTATGAATTTAAATCATCTTCAATTAAAAGTGTTTTAAATGTGTGGATTTAAAATTAAAAACTAAATTCAATCTTACAAAATCAAAGCTTGTGAAATTATAGAATTTTAAATTGGCCAAAAATATAAATTTCCTACATAAAAAAGATGATTTTTCAGCCTAAAATGTGAATTTTTAACAAAATATTTGAAGTTTCAACCTAAAAATGTCAATATTCTACCAAAGTAGTTAAATTTTCAGCCCAAAAAATGATAAGTTTTCTACCAAATAAATTAATATAAAATAAAAATTAAGCAAAAATGGTATAGTTAAATTTTTAGTAAAAAATAATTACTTTAAAAATAAAATTTTTTACTGTAAAATCCGATTTCTGTCAAAAAAAAATAATTTTAGCTTTCACCATATGAAAAATTAAAGTTTAAATTGAGAAGCATCAAAGTTTAATTATTCTAAAAAAGGTTTAAAATGGTCAAATTTATAATTAAATACTCAAAAAATTAATTAATTTAAACTTAAAGCGTTAAAAATTAAACAACTCCAGACTTCCTTGAAACCTGAAGTATTCTGGAATCACGTGTTTTGAAATTAACTCATTTTTATCTAAGTATTGGTTAAAAATGTAAAATATTGACATAAATATTTACCAAAAGATATACCAGAATAAAAAATGTATTGAATTTGGGAACAGAATAGAATATAAAAAATTTCACAAGAAATAATAAGAAGAAATGTAACAATTAACATAAAATCAACAAATTGATAAATATATAAAGACTAGGGCTGAGTTCTTTTATCCGGTATTCCGGGATTGTTTCTCACAATTAAAAAAAAATAGAGAGGTCAAAATAATAAATGGAGAAGCAAGGAAAAACAATAATATTATATTTGAATAGCAATTCAAAAAGAAATTAAATTTTGGTAGAGTTGAAATAATAATTGGAGCAATGTAAACTATAACACCCCCTTCCATACTTTCTCACCCCTCAATTCACACTTGCACAGCTTCTTCCCCCTCTACTCGGCCCTCTCCTTACTTCCTCTTATCTACTCACGTTTATTTCTACTCCTCCCACTTCACCTCATTTACACGTACTCCACCCATAGCTCCTTATTTCCCCTACGTCCCTTCTCCTCATGTACACTTCCTTCATTCCCTCTACTTCCCCGTCGCTCATTTCATCTCATTGCTCCTACTTCGCCTACTTTCCCTCCCAAATTCCCCCGTCACTTTCTCTAATTCTCCTCCATCACTTTCCGTATCCTGATTTATCCTCACTTCCCCTATTTCCTTCCATCCCCCCCACTTTCACTTCTTCCCCTTCCCTGACTTTCCTTCACTTTCCCATCCCTTACTTCCTCTACACCCTATTATCCCAACTTCCCCTTCCTATCATCCCTACTGACCATTTTCAGTCGCTCGAAAATTTGAACTAATCCTAAAAATTTTACAAAATATTTAAAAAATTGCTAATAACTGTCACATTGACATGATATGAAAAGGCACAATGGGGACAGAATTAATGAATGGTATATTATTATATATAATAATAATTATAATTTTTTCTATAACATATGATACTCTGACCTCGAATCACTTGGAACTTTTTCTTTCGCTCTCTGACTATAACACCAAAGACAATTTCGAATCAAAGCTGCGGCTCCCAAAGTTGCTGTCAAAACTGTCAAATCAGCATGATCCAAAGATTCTTGAATCAGCATGTGCAAATGTTCTGAAAAAAATCAGGAATTTACTGTTTATAATCCTCTACGAGCTCTATTTCTTCATGGATGTCGAATTTTTTATAAATTCGTCGAATTACATTTCTATAGCCCTCCAATCACTCGGGTTTTCAATTTAACACAATGTACGACAGATACACTCAACTCCCGATATAAGGGCCCCTAGTTTACGCTATTCCTAGACCTGATGGCTTTAGCAGTTTCGAAATGAATAGAGCCGCGCGGCCGAAAGGGAGGAGCGCTAAGTCAAGTGTGACAAACAGCCTGAGGACCGCACTCTAAGTGCATTAGTTGCACCAGGTTGCGTCATGCGTCCGAATCTCACAGAAATGATTCAGGTGGCCCTGCCTGTTCAAGCTTTGATTCCCTTGATTTATACTGAAGGCCAATGCCATGCACAAAACCAATATTATAGCGGGAGTGAAATGTATAATAAATTGTAATGGCAACATTAACAATTCCAAAAATATGAATTTTTATCTAGAAAAGGAAATTAATTAAACGCCTTAGCTTCTAATCAAAATTTATGAAGATATACGTAAGGAACAACCATAATTAATTTAATGTACGACTACATTGTTATAAACAATCTTATCAACAAATATTCAATTTTTTCTCTAGTTCTTCATCTCCTCTATCCCCCTGAACACATTTGAAACTATTTCAAGAATGCTTTTCAACCACGAACAAATTCTAAACAGCAAATATATTGAATTGTTTCTAACAAACATATTAAACAAGTGAACTAAATGATTAAGTTTACAATTGTTATAAATAATTTATTAAAGAAATACTCAACTGTATAAGTAAGAAAAATGTAGCCCTTAAGCTTTCTTGAAAGCTATTCAATATTAATATTTGATCTAAATGTTGGATCAGATTTGTAATTGAATAAAAATAATAATAAATGTTCAATTTTCATTAAAATTTTTTATTAAAATATCAATGCAAATGTACTATTATAACGCTTGGAATGAAAAAGTACTTACTGAAGTAAAAAAACTTTTCAGGTTGCGTATTTATTTAATCAATTGTTCTTAAAAATTATACATTTTATTATTAGCTAAAAACCTTGATGAAATATCACTATTAGCTTGATTCCAACAAAACGGATGGAAAGGAAAATATTTTAACGAATAAGCGTTTATTGAAGATAAGTAATTACTAGCTACATATGTTATACAAAATATAAGGCATTCGGGTAAGAAATCAGTGTTTGAAACTACACTGAAATACACTGAAATATTTATTTATATAAATTGTTTATAAATATTACCTTGTATATTCATTTAAGTATATATTTTTCTCAAGTATAACGGTATTACTTATGAATAAAAGCCAGTTTTTTCAAGCAATTTTTTTTGGTAAAAAAAAATTATTGTTAATATTGCTAATTTCATAATTATATTCGCTTATTGCTGCACAGAAATTTAATTGAAAAATCTAACAATTTGAGGACGTTAGAGGTTTAATTCAGAGAATTTGAAAAAAAATGTTTTTGAATCTTTTATTTTTTAACTATCTTTATAATAAACTAAATATACTCATATATTTTTAAGTTTTCAACAAAAAATAGGAAAAATGAGGAAATTTAAAAAATAAAGTTTTACGGTAACCCTGACATAATATTCTTCTTAGTAATTTATCCATATTTTATTTCTAAATCTATTTGTTTTTTTGCTCTTGCTTCCTCCTAAATATTATCCTTTTGGTTATAAATTTTATTATATATTTAAATATTCAATAATTTTCTTAAAAAGTTTTTTTTTGGTTGAGAAATCAACCTTTTTTGTAGAAAATTTACACAATTTGAATAAAATTCATATTTTGATGTTAAAAAGTAAACGGAAATCCTTTTTGGATAGTGTCAAAAATTGTCAAGTGGGCCACTTTTTTGTATGGGTTGTGATTTTTCTTCGGGAATGCGTGATAAGGTAGTTTTACACAAGTAAAATTGCCCTTAAACATTTTTGCAAAATTTTCATTTTTTGAGTCATTATTGTTATTTGACTTTTTTTAGCATTGTTCTCGTAATTAATTTTTTCTCCCGATCGGTACAAACAATCGCCATAATTTTTTACATGTTTCGTTAAATATGTTCATTCTATAAAATAAAAATCATTTTACCATTTGTTGCATAAATATTGATGAAATTAGCAACAATTTTTATAAACAAATAGACTTTGTTCTAACTTCTCAATTGATTTCAATGTTTTAGTTGTCTAATTACGATAGCTCGTTTAATTACGAAGATTTTGTTTAAAAAAATAGGGAACTCGCATATCATCAAAAGTTGTGCGTGTGTTCGTGTTGACGTTCCGCGCTCCATGCCGCGCGACGTCCTTTATTCGGCTGGATATCGATACTACACATATCGAATCTACACGTTGTTCAACTCTACACATTGCGTGTAGACATGATATTAAGGTGATCAACTCTACACATTAATTCACCACCTGAGACTATGCACATGAAGTGTACACATTAATCTCACATGTGAAAGTCTTCCCATTTAAGTGCACATTAATTCTTTTGAATTTTACATTCCGTCATTTAAAAATTCTACACGTTGAAATGCAAATTGTCTGCAAAAAAATCCTCTATTTATTTCCCTGTGAATGCACAACGGCGATATTGTTTTATGCAGCTAAAGATTAAATACGAATGATATCTATAAATGAGAGTTCTATAATAATAGGTGTTAGCCACTTTATTGCAAACTATAGTCTGTGCATATTGAAAACTGTGAGATACGCGAAAACTGGTACAGTCTTAAAAAATTCTTTTATAAAAAGTTGTAGAGTTAAGCGTGGAGACTTGCATGTGTAGACTTACATGTGTAGACTCGACGTTTACGCGTAATGTGCAGAATTCATATCACGTGTAGATCCGATATGTGTAGTATCGACCGGGCCCCATTTTATTCACGACGTTGAAGTTTACCACAGATATGGATTTCAAAGTTGTTTAATTTATTTTTTAAAAACTAAGAGTCATATCAATAAGATCATTTGTTGTTCAGCGCAGTGTTGCTCTGTGCCCGTAGATGTGGATTTCAAAGTTGTATAATTAATTGTTAAAAAACTAAGAGTCATGTTAATAAAGTAAAATCACCTTTGGATTCGACTCGGAAATATCTCGGTGTGCATTTTTTGTGTTTTTGTTTAAACAATTTGTTAAGTAATTACGCCATTTGTTATCTTTCTGCAATTGTTATAAACAAAGTATTCATCGGATCGAAAACCCAAGTGAACCATTGCATTCCTGTTTATAACAATTGCAGAAAGATAACAAATGACGTAATTGTTCAACAAATTGTTTCAACAAAAAATGCACACCGAGATATTTTCGAGACGAATAGAGCTGTTTTTACTTTTTTCACACGACTCTTGGTTTTTTAAATTAACTGCACAACTTTGGAAACCATATATATGAGTTCCCTCATTTTTTTTCACCAAAATCTTCTTAATTAAACGAGCTATCGTAATTAGTCAACTAAAACATTGAAATCAATTGAGAAGTTAGAACAAAGTCTATTTGTTTATAAAAATTGTTTCTAATTTCATCAATATTTATGCAACAATGTGAAAATGATTTTTATTTTATAGAATGAACATATTTAACGAAACATGCCAAAAATTATGGCGATTGTTTGTACCGATCGGGAGAAAAAAATTAATAACGAGAACAATGCTAAAAAAGTCCAATAACAATCACGACTCAAAAAATGAAAATTTTGCAAAAATGTTTTAGGTCAATTTTATTTGTTTAAAACTACCTTGTCACGCATTCCCGAAGAAAAATCACAACCCATACAAAAAAGTGGCCCACTTGACAAATTTTGACACTATAGCAATTCAACTTTTTTTTTAATTTATATTTTTAATTACATTCTCTTTCATTAGAGTGTTATGTAAGCGTCCAAATTTCCGATCTCGCAATGAGAATGTACCGGCGCAGCAGGCATTTTTACAAAATTCATTTATTTTAGTAGAAATTGCACCTTTTTTGGATAAAAAAATTAAACTGCACCTTACTTGGATAAATATGTAACTGTTTGCTTGAAAATTCAACAATTTTGTTAAAAGGTCATTGTTTTTAATTGAAAATTCAAGTGTGTTGTTGAAAATTAAACTATTTCGTAAACAATTTACTGTTTGCTACAAATTCATAATTTTTGTGGAAAAATCAATTGAAATATTTTTGAAATGGCACTGTTTGCTTCACAATTAAAAATTTTTATTGAAATGTCGTCCTTTTTCGCTGAAAATTCAACTGTTTTGTTGAAAAGTTAACTTTTTTCAATTTGTCTTTCTAATTTAAAAAATTCATCTTTTTTATTAGAAATCGCATAAAATGTAAAAATCCTATTTTATTAAAGAAGAAAAAATAATAATAATATATTTACCAATTTAATGATTAAATTCAATATAAAAAATAATATTTCTTCGATAGAAATTCAATTGTTTGGTTGAAAATGCGAAAGTGTTTTTTTAGAAGTTCGCACTTGTGGTTGGGAATTTAACTGCTTTCTTAAATATTCGTATTTTTAGGTTGAAAATTCAAGTATCTAAGTAAAAAATTTACTTCTTATTAGAATCTCATATTTTGATATTTAAAAGTCAAATTAAAATATTTTTTGGCTAAAAATTCAAGTTTTTTTAATTGGTCTTTTGTATTTGAAAATTCGTCTGTACCAGTTGAAATTATTGCATCTTTTTTAGATAAAAATGCGACTGTATAGTTTAAAATTAATGTTCTTTGTTTCAGGATTTAACTACTTTTTTCAAAATTTTGGTTCAACCACTTTATTGAAAAATGATTTTATTGTTGCAGATTCATATGCTTAGCTGAAAACTCATCTCTTTGGTTAAAAGTTTAACTATTTTGTTGTAAATTGATCTTTTTTAATTCAACAATTTAAATGAACTTTTTTCTTTTATGCTTACCAAATATTTATATGTTGAAAATTCGTCTTATTAAAGTATTTTTTTTTTATTTTTATGAAATTTTATCTTTTTTTTCGTTGAAAATCAACTAAGTATTACACTTTTTTGTTGAGTTTAGAATTAGTCTTTCTAGGTTGAAAGTTTTATTATTTTGTTGAAAATTCAAGTATTTTGTTAAGTAGTCATATTTTATGGTATAAAAGAATTTTTTTGTTTAAAAAAAATTAATTTGAAATGTTTTAATTTGATTCTAAAATATGTTTTTATTCATCTTGTAAAATATCCTATAATCAAAATATTAAAAAATTAAAATGAAATTAAAAATTTGCACAGAAAAAATCAGGGAATTTTAAAACTTAAATTTTTAGCCACCCTGTCTAATCCTACTAGCAATAACTAGCCAAATAGCCAAATGCAATTTATCTTTATGTCTCCCATTAATGTGAGTGATAAAGTAAAACATAACTTCAAATTGAATTAACAATGTACATTTTCATACTTATGAATATCAACCATGAAGGATGAAATTTACCGAATGCCATGCAATGTTACATAAGCCTACATCATCATTGTTAAATTCACGCACTTTATTTAAATTTCATAATTCAAAAAGTAAAAAAAAACAATTCAAAAGTGAAGAACATTATATATGTCTAAATATTTAAATCTATAGGTCTTTACCCGCAAAGCATGTATTATCTTAAATATAAAAAATTCCATTACTTTTAAGTCACACAAATTATTATTTCTGAAAACCATAAATTACGTATATACGGCCCCCAATGAATTTAATGCTTAAAAAATCAATACCTATTAGTTGCTCAGATGTATCGATAACCAATAATATAAATTCGGGTGGTTGCATATTTTTAATAACACCCTCACTCTCATTAAGTGAATCATTATCTTGAATGGCAGAACTAAGGCCAGATGGACCTTTGAAGGCTACAGTGAATTCTGCCTCCCACCAGGTAACAATTTTTATCGCAGCGAAAGAAGCATGTCTAGGGAAATCTAGTTTTCCGCCACTAACTCTCACACATACAGGTTCACGAAGAACAGTTTGCATTTCCTGAAAATTGATATTAAAAATATCATTAAATTATCAATGTCGGCAAAATTGTTTCCAAATAATATTACGACCAACCAAAAAGAAAATAGTCCAAGTGGTACGCTTAAATTTTACTCTAATTTTTAAAAAATAATAAAATTTAATTGAAAGGTTTTTTTTTTGAATCAGAGAATCTTTTAGACCAAGCGTAAGAATTTTGTTTAAAAAGGGTGGTTTTTTATTTTCAATCCTGTATTTTTTCAATTGTTATCAATACAATTCTTGCACGCTCAGGGCACAATAAATACGCCGAATTTCATAGAGAAATGTGTTTTTAATGACAATGATCAGACTTTACACGCCACTCTTTATCTGGTAAACGTACTTACTCTATTGCTCAGTCAAGAATTCCTCTCCGTGCCTTCTACTTGCGGTACACGTACCTAATATTCGTTTTACAAGCATTCTTTTTAATTCAACTTCCGGGTTTCAATAAAAATTTATAGAAATACACTCAACTATCGGTTTAGTTCCTCGCGGTTTAGTTATTCCTAGTACTGCTGACCCACACAGTTTCTTTGGGGAGCAGGATGAGAGCGGTTGCAACTCTCGCACTGGAAGGGTTGATTCAACGGCCCTGACTCTCTTTACGTTTTGATTCCCCTACTTTAGTTCCAAGGCTATTTGCAGGCAATCCCCGACACTGAAACTAAACCGAGAGTTAGGTGTAGTCCATTTTAAGAAAACATTCAACGTAATATTTGAGTCTTTAACACTTGGCCATCCTTCTGATAACTCGACCTCAAGTTAGTAAACCACAGGTGCCCCGTAGCGATCAGAATTCCGGACAACACGACAACTTCTGGTCACTCTGTGCGAATCAGCCCCTGCAGGCTTAACTGGTATTCTCAGCATCTCAACTTCGCCTGGATCAATTATTCCCAAATGATCTTTGGTGGGCTCAATTTCGTCTTCGTCAAGCTGCTAATTCTTTTGTTCAGATGTTGCATCTCGAGAGCACTCGTTCTCATCTACGTTGAATCGATCATCGTCTTGCAAATCTGATTCTTCTTGTTCCAACCGTGGAGTCTAAAGTTGAAGCTGAGTAGCATGTGAGGTACTGCCATACCGACGGCCAGATTTCTCCACTGTTAGGTCCGCAACTCCGTAATTATTATCAGGGAAAATTTTATAAATATTCCGATAACGGTTTTGATGATAGCGCTACTTAAATTTCTCTTGTCCGGCCAGAATTCTCTGTTGAGCTGCTTCACGAAGGACAGTCGGATCATGGTAGTCTTCGTGCTCAGTCAAGTTTATCAAAACACCCTCGTCGTGTCGTGGACAGTACCCACACAGTAACTCGAATGGGCTCTTGTCACTCGTTTTATTTACTGATTCATCAAGATCTCGAGCAATTACCTTTAGGTGACAATCCCAATCTCGTCCATTCTATTTTTGTAGAATTATTTGTATTATCGGGATCAGGGTGCGGTTCACCCTCTCCACTTGTCCATTGTCTTATGCATATTGAGGGTAATTTAAGGAATATCTAATCTCATGCGTAGCACAGAAGTCAGCGAACTTATCGGAGTTGAAGCAAGTTCCGCGGTCGGTTATGACATGCTTAGGGGCTCCAAAGTCAATACAAATTCTGCTAAACACGCAATAAATCCATCAGCTGATGTGTTCTTTGTTGGTTCCAGGCGGACATGTTTTCTTAAGTTATAGATTATTACCAAAATATATTTGTGCCTGCGCAAACTTGACACAAAATGTCCGAGATGATCAGGTTGACGAATTGAAAGGGTCTCATACGCGGTCTCTTCTTTACAGTTCTTTCCAAACCAAAGTGACATCCTACATCATGATCGCTCATATAGCCAGACTCTTTCGTAGAGTACGTGGTGAGACGTATTTTTAATTTTAAACCACTTGTTTATGGAGGATACCTTCATGTAGTTCATAGTTCAGAGTGTCTCCTTCCTCGCATTTGGTACTTTGATCTACATTTCTCTTTAGGATTTCACACTTCTTACGCAGATCACATCACAATTTCATGTTCCATGGAAATCACGGTGTTATTCAGGTGTTTGGTTCCAAAATTTACTCCATCTAGCTACTTACGAGTCCTTTGTTTTGAGAGTGTTGAGGTAGTTGAACGCTTGTCAATTTCAAATGATTGTAAATTCTATGTTGATCAACATCGGACGTAAGCGATTTACCGCCCAAATGATGGCTCTCACAGTTCCAATTTGCTTGAGTGATAATTTTTCTGAAAATCACGGAAGTCGACTCACTGTGTATATCATGAGTAGTTTCATGTCATCTCCACGTTGTAGTAGCATTCCCGCTGAGCCTTTCAAGCTTGCATCCGTATGAAGCTACATCCATCTTTGAGGGTCGAATTTCTGAACAATAGGCTTTTGTGCCATCACTCGCTTAAGGTCTTCAAAGCATTTATTTTCTTCCGTTTTCCAGCGGAATTTAACATTCGGTTTAAGTAGTCCAAGCAAAAGTTCGGCTCTCTTTGCAAACTTTGGTACATATCGATGAAAGAATCCGATCATTCCCAAAAATCTTCTCACTTCAGTTGCATTTTCTGGTGAGGAAAATTCCAAAATCGCTCGCAACTTCCGTTCGCCTGGTTCGTTTCCATTAGCCGAAATCTCGAATCGTAAGTAGGTTACCCCCTCCATCAAAAACTGACACTTCGATAATTGAAATATATTATTCGTGACAATTATCAGACCACACTTTTTTTTGTAAAGTTACTTACTCGATTGCTCCGTCGCGAACTTCTCTCCGTGCCTTCTACTTCTTGTTCACGTACCTAATATTCATTTAACTTGCATTCCTTCAAATTCAACTTTCGGTTTTCAATTACAATGTATAGAAATAGTATACTTTAAGAACACATTAAATTTAATATTTGAGTCCTTAACACTATCAATTGGGCAATATAACTTCACTTTCTTGACTCTAGTAAGGTATTTCACACTCTTTCAAAATCCGCCCAAAAATGGAAAAATGTTGAAAATTAATAAAATAGGGACAATTTTTCTGAAAATTTAAATTTCTCATTTTTTTCAATAAATTCGCAAGATATGAAACAAATGTACACATGCAAGTTGTTCCTCGTTAAAAATCTATAAAAAAAGCTCCTTTGTCACTTTTCGATATTTCGCAAATATTTTTTTCATTAATCAATAGAAAACATTCATTATAATTATATGCAGTAAGTTTATTTGTAAATTTATTTTAAAAACTTTTAGGGATGACAGTCACACAGAATTTTCTAAGCGGCCCTTCACAAATCAAGTAAGGCATATATAAAATGCATGAAATTATAACTAAATAGTTTAGTTTTCAATTCAAAGAAATAACTTTGGAAAGAAATGGAAGAATTGAATTTTCAGTTAATACAATTAATTTTTACCCAAGAAAGAAAGATTTTTCAACGAAACACATTAATTTTTAACCAAAGTGATGAATTTACGATAAAAAAATGATTCTCAACCAAAAGTGAAATAGTTGATATGTACACCAAATATATTCTCATTTTTTTATCCAGACAGACTAAAAATTAAATTAAATTCAAGTTAAATTTTCAAACAAGAAAAATTGATCAGTTAATAAAGACAAAAATTCTCATCGAAAATGTTGCATTTTCAAGCCGAAGAGATGTATTTTCGATATAACGGTTGAGTTTTCAATCCGACAATATGCATTTTCAAACAAAAAAATACGACTTATAAACAAAATTAATTAATTTTCAACTAAAGAAGATAAATTTTCAAGCAAAAATAGAATAGTTGAATTTCCTGTTAGAAAAAATAAATTTTTAACCGGAAGAAACGAATTATCAACCAAATAGTTGAATTTTAAAACCTAAAGATTAATTCCCTACCAAAAAATATAACTTTTCAACAATTCAACAAAATAATTGAATTTTCGAACAAAACAAAAATGAATTTTTTAACTATAAAAATGAAATTTTAACTAATGAGACTACTTTTCTTTTAAAAAATATATTCAAAAAAATATTAGAATTTACACCGAAAGTAAATAAATTTTTAACTTGAAATAGAATCATTTAATTTTCGGTAAATAATTAATCTTTAACGAAAAAGTTAAATTTTCCACCAAACAGATTATTTTTTAACTAAAAAGTTTCAATTTTAATCAAAAAAGATCAATTTTCGACAAAAAATGAAAAAGTTAAGTTTTCAGTTAAAAAAGAAAATGTTTAATAAGAAGAGAACTAATTTTTAACAATAAAAGTTAACTTTTTAAGTAAGAAGGTGAATTCTCGACAAAAAATCTAATGGTTAATATTTCAACGAGGAAAGATTTTAATTTTAAACAAAAACAGGTAAATTCTAAAAAAATAGGATTTTTCAACAAAATAATTGAATAATCAACCTAAACAGATTCATTTTCTGGTTTCTGCCAAACAGTTGTGATTTTTAACAACAAAGAAATACAATTTATAAGATATAAATAAATTTTCAACCCCAAAAAGACGAATTTTCAACTAAAAAGAATAATTTAATAACAAATTTGTTAAATTTACTACAAAATAACCAATTCCTTGGGTTCTTGAAATGCCCAAACCTGCAGCAATTCTAAAATAGAATACTTTTTCTGAAAAAAATGCATTTATATGCTTATATTTCTAATACACTCTATAAATTCTTTGTATAACTATCTCGACTGCAAAATTTCTAACCATAATCAAAAAAGACCAATTAAATTTCTCAACTAGATGAAAAAATACATCATTTCAACAACAGCAAAATCCACCAGTTTAAAAAAAATTGCAAAATTTGTTGTCACCTGATCTGGAAAGTTTTTTAATAGCGAAAGCAACATACCGCTTGGACTAAGATATATTTTTAATCTTTGAATTCAATTTCTTTACCAATAATAAAATTTACCTGATAGTATTTCATATCTCTCTGCAGCAGAATTCTCACTCGATCCACCAAATTTCCATCTTCCATAATCTCCATGATTATTTGCTAAATAAATAAAAAGTAAATCCGATATATGTACCAAAAGTAATATTTTAAATACTTAGAATATTTTTTCCGCAATAAATATTTTAACTGGTATTACATAAATCTTTGGAGAAAAGAATCGCGTGCGTAATCAAAAGCAATTATTTATTTTTTATCTTCGAAGGTTTATTCTGAAAGTCGTAGTTTCATGAAATGCGATTCTGCAGCATCAAGGACTGGACTACAATATGATTATGAAAAATAAATTCAGCGGCGGTAAAAGCTTATGTAACAGTCACGTTTCTCGAATCAACAAGTGAGAAAATACATTTCAGAAATTTGTTAAACGTGTATGTTTAATTAATAAAGTTTTATTATGTGCAAATAAATTAATTTCATTAAACAGTGTTAACTCAAACCCTGGAAACAAATCCTAGACAATTCCAGATTTTTTATAGTTATAATTTTTCATTATAGGGAGCAATTTGAATATTTCGCCTTTTTTTTTAAACAATAGACCCGAAATATGTATATAGTTTCTCGAGTTTGTTATAAATAATGGGTTTCTTTCAGTTTCTAGAGATTAAATTAATATGAAAAATATATTACATGATATTCTTAAATATATTAGCAAAATCAGTTAACTCAACAATGATAAAAATATAATTTATCGTTCTTTGAATTTGTCTCTAAAGTCCATACATTTGAATAATAATTCAAACAAATGTTTATTTTGTTTCCTCGTATGAAAAATTCAGAATAATTAAATTTTAAGTTAAAAAAATTAATTTTCAAGCAAAACAAAAATAATTTTCAAAAAAATGGTTACATTTTCAATGAAAGTACTGAATTTTAAACTAAAACAATGATTTTTCGACTGGAATAGTTAAATTTTTAATAATAATAATAATAATAATAATAATTTAATAATAATTTTTTAATAAAAAGATGAATTTTCAAATAAAATTATAAATATTTATCTAGAATAATTGATTTTTCAAACACTAAAGTTAATTTCCAACCAAGAAGATTCATTTTCTACCATAAAAGTCGATTTTTTAACAAAATACATAGATTTTCAGGGAAGCAGTTGAACTTTTAAGCAAAAAAGAGAAATCAGCAAAAAAATGTTTGAATTTTGAATTAAAAAAGATCATTTTTCAACCAAAAATAACCAATTTCAATTTTCAGTTAAAAACCCCTAAATTCCAACTAGCCTAGTGAATGAACCACGAAAACCACGAAAATTAAGTTCTACTAAAAAATACGAATTTTCTAAAAATTAAATTATATTTCAACCGAAAAATATAAATTGTCAACGAAAAAAGATAAATTGTCAATAAAAATTGAATTGTTAAATTTTTAGTAAAAAAAATGTATTTTCGACGAAAGAGATGAATTTTCAAATGAAGTTATGGAATATTTATTTAAATTTTGAGTTAAAAAAATAATTTTCAACTAGAAAACTATTTTTTTAAATCAGCCCGCCCCGCGGGCGCATTCTCATCGCGCGTAGCGCGCGCGGTTCGTACGTTTGGGCGCGCCTGGGGCACGCAACTGTTTATTCTCGCGCTTCGCGCTCGATAACATATTTACCTTGCGCTACGCGCTCGATCTTTGTGCACAGACCCTGAAATTTGATATCATTCCCATAAATGTATATTATTATAATTCATAACTTACATAAGTATTAAAACAGGCGTAGTTTCATTGTTCTGTTTTTTAAAAAAATGCGCATTCTCTAAAAAAAAATTTTTTATTAAACATTTTATTGCAACTTTTGTCGTTTTTCCATAAACTGTATTTGCTCATTTTCAGTGTTATTTGTATGATTTAAACTTTACTCATATGGTCTACTGAGCAACCTTGTCGTTTTTTAACTTCTAAATTATGTATATATTTATATATACCCTGGCGGACCGAAGGAACCGAATGGAGCATCTACACAGTACCCGTAAAGACCCCATTCGGTTCCTTTTTAAAAAACACAAAAAAAATCGAAAATCAACTTTTGAATTGTTGAAATTCGGAATCTATGTTAAAATTCCCTATAGAAGGTACCGGAATAATCACAATAGTTTTTTTTGCAACGGTAAAAAGTATAAAAAATATAAGACGTATAACGCATGTTGACTGCTACACTTCAAGCGCATCATCTGTAAGTAGTAGTTAACAGTGGTTATAGATCTTTATCTTTTTTTTTAACTTTTGACCGCTGCAAAAAAAGTATTGCAATTACTTCGTCATTTTCCAATAGAACATTTAACGGAGATTCCGAATTTCAATAGTTTAAAAGTTGATCTTTCTGTTTTTTTGAGTTTTTTAAGCAGGAACCGAATGGGGACCCAATAAGGTCTTTACGGGTACTTTGTAGAGGCTCCAATCGATTCCTGCGGTCTGCCAGGGTATTTATATATACATATATATATATATTTTTTTTTTTTTTTGAAAATGCATTTATATATTTGAGAATCTTTAAAATACTTTAAAATTGTTGAATGAAAAAAGTGTAATTTTTGAATTTTCCATTATTTTGTATGCTGTCAAAATTTGAATTTTTGAATCTTCAAGAAAATTCAAAAAGTTGTTATGATAAACTTGCAAGCCATTTAAAAATCAAACTTTTTCTTCTCTTGACTTATGACTGGGCATATTTTTTTCTAAAGTTATCGTGCTCACAGACAGACATAATGACAGACACACACTTCCATACACATTCGTAAAAATCTGTTTTTCGGATTCAGGGGGTCTCAAAACGTGGACCTTTTGACAAAAACGGAAGCGGGGGGGGGGGGGCTAATTTTACACAAATCTAATACCTTCTCTATAGAGAAGGTATTAGATGTGATTCTCCTTACAAGAAGAATGTAAAAATTATTTTTTTGTCATGAATAATTTTTTGATAGTTCTGTTTTTGGTTTTAATCGTAAAAATAGCATTAAAAACATTTAAAAAATTTAAATTTTTTGAAGCCCCAAACACGAGACGAGAAAGAAATTAAAAGAGAAAAGTTGTGATGAGAATGTGCCCACGCATTGGGCAGATTTTTGTTTACTGTTAATGATGTTTTTCATAATTAAAGCCAAAACTACGCATCCTATCCAAAAGTGATTTGTAACAAATTTGTAGATCTTTTTCAAATGCGCAATTTTTATCTACTCGTCTTTTACCGTATTATTTTGTATGGTGTCAAAATTTGAATTTTTGATTTTTCAAGAAAATTCAAAAAATTGTTATGGCAATCTTGTAGGACATTGAAAATTCAACATTTTTCTTCTTTTGAATTTTTTCAAATCGTGTGTTATTTGGCTTAAAATGTTCACTTTCGTGTGTGTTTTAGAATTTTGTAAATGCTATAACTCTGGTAATTTTTGGTTTTATGAAAACAGTCATTAGAATAAATTTTTCGATTTTTTGAATACTATGAATAACCGTACAAAGAATTTTTGAATGTTGACAAAGGTAGTCTCGAAAATATTCAAAATGTACCCACTTTTTGAATTTGTATCCAAAATGGCTGGCTAAAGAACTTGAACTTTAGTTTAGGACACTAGACGAGTATACCAATGGCCAATCTAATAGATTAATTTTTTCAAAAGTTATCGTGCTCGCAGGCGGACACACACACATGCATACATACAGAAAGACCGAAAGACACATTCGTAAAAACCTGTTTTTCGGATTCAGGGGGTCTCAAAACGTGGACTTTTTGAGGTCAAATTTCACAAAAATTTAAGACCTCTGATGAGAATGTAAAAATGGTTACATATTCAACCAAAGTGCTGAATTTTTAACTTAATTAATGAATCTTCAAGTGGGATAGTTGAATTTTAAACCAAAAAGATAAATTTTCAAATAAAATGAGAAATCTTGAACTAGAATAATGGAGTTTTTAACCAAAAAGATTAATTTTTAACCAACATAAATCATTTCTACCAAAAATGAAGGGTTAATTATTCCTGAAAAAATTACTTTAAGAAAATAAGAATGGAAATAAAGAATGTGTAATTATTGGACGAATGGATGCAAAAAATAGAGAAAGTACAAACAAATGATTTATTTACTTATTTAACGTACGATTTCTTCATAGTTTAGGAAATTTCAAGGAATTCTAGAGAATTTCTATGTAATTTAAGTGATTTCGCTGAATTTAATAAAAATTGCACGGCATTTCAAAGATTTCTAAACGGTACAGCAGATTTAAAGCGAATACAAAAAATTTCGAAAAACTTCTATAGATGTTAAGGCTTTTAACATATCGAGGGAGTTTGAAGGAATATAAGGAATGCCAAAGAATTTCAAGGGATTTAAACAATTTTAAGGGATTTCAAAGAATTTTTTAGAATCACCACAGATTTAAAGATATTTTTAATTCAGAAGATTACAGGATATGAAAGATTTATAGAGATTTAAATGGGTTTTTAGAGAACTTTAATTAATAAATTTACACTGCAGTCCCGCAAGAAAAGTTCCCCTTATAGAGGACAAGGTGGCCCAAAGGGCAAAGAAAAATAGGGATGCCTTAGAGACGTCTTCGGGACATCCATAAGACGTATTTTGGAACATGTCTTTTGGACATCTTAGGGATGCTCTTAAGACGTCTAATGTCAGTACAAAAGACTTCCCAACAACGTCTATGTCTTTAAGACGTCTTTAGGTCATCTTTAGGAAATGGGACATCTTAAAGACGTTGACTGGGCTGACATAGGACGTCCTAGGAATGTCCAAGGACGTTCTTGGGATTTTCATAGTCTTGTGCCCACTGGGGGGCAGTATAGTCGGCGGTTAATCGTGTCGTCTGCTTCAATCATTTTCAGCCAGTGGCAAAAATGTCACACGACATTCGCTTCAGTTCCATTTTTTTACAAATCTTTAGCAGACAAATCTGTCCAAGTTTGATTCTGACAGATTTTAAAATTATGAGTTGAATTGTTATCTTTTTAAATTATGATACCATTCACTTTACAATGTTTGTCAAGGATGTTTAAACTATTTAAAATGAAAAAATTTCAACTTGTAATTTACGAAGTGTTCAGTTAAAAAAAATTTTCTATTTTCAATGTTTCCAACTTAAAATTGCTAAAAATAATCAAATTTTAAAGTTCATTGAACGACTCATTAATTTAGAGCATTAAAAATGATATTTTGGGAATTAAATCTGAATCTTTGATCTCTATAATTCTTAAAAGTTAAAGATTCTTAATTTGCAGTTTATCTGCATTTTGTTTAAACTCGTTTAATTGGAAAGTGTTACTACTTTCCACTTTATACCTTTGCAAACAGAGAAAGACTTAAAAATCAGTACTATTATCAATTTCGATTTACAAGCACAAACATTTTCACGTTTATTATTATTACACTAAAGTTATTATTTATTAATTGTACATGTTTTTATGAAAAAAGTTCATTTTTCGAGATCTAAAAATTTTATTTAAAAATTTAAACTGCAAAATCAAAATTGGTGCACAAAAAACGAATCGTTCACGAACTGAGCACAATCATCACGGACAATTTAAAAAAAATTGAAGAAGATCGGTCAAATAGTTCTCGTGCAATCGCGGTCACAGCAAAGGCACTTTTGGAAAAACACGATTTCGAAATAATCGCAAGTCAAAGTTTGAAGTTGAGTGAATGTAAACATCGAAGTCCGCGCCTCAAAAAGCTGTTTTCCTATCGAACTATTGTTCGGATCTCTATGAAAATTTGAGAAAATGTTTTCCAGGAGTTGTACTTTAAGATTCAGCAATAAAATTTGTTTTGATTTTTTGGGAAAAAAGGTATATAACCCCTTAAACGATTTCCTTTTAAGCAATTCCAAAAGATTCCCAAGATATCAAGGGATTCTAAGAGATTAAAAAAATTTTTGAATGGATTTCAGAGAATATTGAAGCATTTTCGAATATTTTAACGGATTTCTAGAGAACTTTGGAAAATAAAATAAAACTTCTTTGAATTTTAAGGATTCTTAACGATTTGACCAATTTCAAGAAAATTCAAGGAATTTCAAGGAATTCCACAACATTGAAAGAATTTTATTTAATCTGCAAGGATTTTAAGGTATTTGACAGATTTCTAAGAATTTTAACCTTTTTTTCTACATAACTTTAATGAATAAGTTTAATTCAATTTATGCTGAAGGTATTAAAAATGATTTCAACAGATTTGAATGAATTGAAAAATATTCAAAAGGTATCAAGGTATATCAAGAGATTCCAAAAGGTTTTATATGAATTTCAGTTAAAGTATTAGAGATATTAAAGATATGGACATTTCAAAAATTTTTCTTGATAAAGTTTATTTGTGCAGAATCGCTATTTTCGTATGTATTTTGATATTAGATTATGAATGGCCTGAAATAACACGTTACTTTGTAGTTTCCCCACTTTGTACATTAATTCCTTTCATATTTTTTTATTATTTATTACAGTGCTGATTGACCTATAATTTGTTCTATAAAACCATTTTTTATAATTAATATGATATAATCCACGAAATCTTTGGCAATCTCATGCAAGATTTTGCAATCCCACATGCAATCTTGCAATCTAGTGTATACATACATCAAAATTCCTAATAATTACCCCTCAATAAAAAATTGCCAATTTTCACCTCAAAAAGAAAATTCTCCATCCAAAAATGAAAACAGTTACATTTTTAGCGCAATAAATTAATGCTTAACCGAAGAGATCAATTTTTACCTAAAATAATGGAATAGTTACATTTTCGGCAAAAAATTTATATACAAAAATATATATTTTTCAAACAAAATAGTTAGTTTCAAATGGAATAGTTAAATTTTCAGTAAAATAATTCATTTTCAACCAAAGAAAAAACGAATTTTCAAAAAATAATTCATTTTTCAACCAGAGATGAATTTTTTTTAAATGATGAATCTTGAAACAAAAAATTAATTTTTAACAGATTAGTTGAATTTTCAACCAATTAATTAAATCTTCATTCCAAACAATATGATAATTTGAAAAAAAAACAGTTGAATTCAGTGAAAAAAGACAAATTTTCAACTAAAAAAGATTTTTAACTTAAGGGGTTGTACTTAAATTACGTTACAGATTATAGTCCCGTTTTACCGCCCCCTCCCCCTCCTGTAAAGAACCATGGCAGAATATCCCCCCCCCCCCCCCCCCCCCCCCCCCCCACTTAATGTGCGTGATGCATAGCTTCAAAAAATCATAATTTATCAGACTTGCAACTACCCGTGTGGAAAAAGCCCCACTAGAACCTCTTAGGATGAGGTCTCCCGGCGGGGGCCTGCATGGATGTTCCACGCGTGGAAATTCTACGAGGGTCCCCGTCGAGGGCCCAGCTCGGTTGCCCTCACGGATAAACGATTCAAATTTCAAAATCCAAAGAGTGAATATTTTTTCATTCCATATGGATGTTCCAAGAGGGTCCCCGGCGAGGGCCCAACTCGATTGCCTTCAAGGATCAACGATTCAAATTTCTCAGTCCAAAGGGTGAATATTTTTTCAACACTACAGGTTTTAAGATTCATGAATTGAGACTTACAAATAATGATTTTCTGTCAAAAATTGAATGAGACATTTCTGAAATTCGAACTCTCACAATATGGATGTCCATAGATGGCCCCACTGGGGGCCAGCTCGATTGCCCTCACGGATCAACGATTAAAATTTCTAAGTCGGAAAGGTAAATATTTTATATCCTAAAAAATGGACATAAAAAAATAAGTTTTAAGATACGGTTCATCCATTATAAAATTTCAAAAAACTATAAGTACATCTGTCCCGAAAACAACTTCGTTCCTGCTTTTTTTTAAGAAAAAAATTCTGAGTTTCATCTTTTATGGAATATTCTACATGTTAATAAAAAATTACATTTCTCATCTTTGTTAAACGTTTTAAAGTAGTCTACAACATGAATTTAAATTATTTATTTAATAATTATTTTATTGATAATCCTGTAAACAGTTCGTGTATTTTACATTTACAAAATGTCGTATAATAATAAAAAATTCGAAAAAGAATGCTTAAAATTTGGTACTTTAACTTTTCTGCACTATAGCTTATGAGGATGGCTTTTTCATCCAGTTTCAACTTGTCAGTTTAGCGCAGTGGTTAGCACTCCCAACTGCTAGGCGATAGATTTAGGGATAGATATGTAGGTTCGAAACCCCATAGCGTTAGAAATTTTATTTTTAATATAATGTTTAAAAATGTAATATATGTATTCACTCTAAATAGGACTATTAATATCTGCAGACAAAATACTCGCAATCAATTAATATTTATTTTTGAAGTAACTTTTTTGTCATATGGTTAGGGTATAGCAGCACGGTACTAGTTAGCACTGACGCAGTACTGCCGCCCATGCTGAATTTCCTGTTGGAATAGTACTGTGCTAGTAGCGATATCCCGGTACAAAATAGTGTTATCATCCCAGATATATGCCAGTACAGGTGCCAGCACTGGTGAAAAAAAACCAAGAGGGCTTTCATGGTGGCAACAATGAGGGATCCATGAGAGAAGCCCATGTTCGGCCTCTATGGATTAGCATGTCGTTTCCATAAGGAACCACGTCTGGATTGCCCTCATGGATTCCATAAGGCATGAGGGCAATCCATGTGGACCCTGACGGGGGCACCCTCCATTTTTCCACACGGGATAATGGAATTTTTTCGTATTTAAGATAATACATGCATTGCAGTGTGAAAATTTCATTTTCAAAATTCCCTGATTTTTCCTTGACCAAATTTTTATTTTCCCTGACCATTAACATTCAAATATCAATATTTTAATATTGTACTATGTTTAACATAGAATATAAATTGAATAAAAAAATAGTTCAGATACAGATTTTAAATCTTATTCATTTATTTAGAAAAAAGACTTCTACCGCCAAACATGAATTTTTAACAAAAAAGTGTAATAGTTGATATTTCAACCATAAAAGATTAAATTTTTGCCAAAAGTAATTAATTTTTAAATTAAAAAAATGAACTTTAAACAAGTAAAGATGTTTCAGTCATAAAAGACAAAAATTACAACGAATTTTTTGAACCACAGAGCCACAAGAACAATTTTCTGTACAAAAAGTAAATTGTCAACCAGAATATATGATTTTTCAGGATAAGATAATTTTCAAACAAACACATAAATCTTCATTACAAAAAAATATTCAATAAACTAGTTAAAATTTTAATCAAGCAGTTGAATTTTCCATTTGAAAATATCAGTTTTCAACAAAATAGTTAAACTATCAACAAAAGAGGTAAATTTGAAACTAAAAATATGAATCTTTCACACAAAAATTATTTCTTAACAAAGTGGTTTAACAAAAATTTTTAAACAAAATAGTTGAATCTTGAAGCAAAGAAGATTATTTTTCAACCAAACAGATTAATTTTTATCGAAGAAAGATAAAATTTCTATTAAAGCAGACGAATTTTTAAATCGAAAAGACAAATTTAAAACTGAAACCATTAAAATTTTCATCCAAAAAATATTTTAGTTTGACTTTTCAGCACCAAAATTTGAGTTTTAAAAAAGAAGTAAATCATCCACGAAACGTTGAATTTTCATAAAAACACTTGAATTTCGAACGAAAGCGGACGATTTTTTTTAAAAAATCGTTAAATTTTCAACCAAATTTTGGTATTTTTACCCAAGAAAGATAAAATTTCTACTAAAACATATGATTTCTTTAAGTAAAAGGTAAATTAAAAAAAGGGTTAAATTTTAAACGAAAAAGGGTGACTTTTTCAACAATTGCTGAATTTTCATGGAAACAATTACAATTTTATCCAGGAAAAATGCATTTCTACAGAAACAAATTAATTTTTTAAATCAAAAAGACAAATTTTCAAAACAAGTGTTGAATTGTCAACCAAGAAAGATTTCAGTTGACTTTTCAACACCAAATTATGATTTTTAAATAAAAATTAAATCTTTTACAAAATGGTAACTGCTTGCTTAAATTGATAATTTTTTTTATTAAAAACACAAACTTTCAACAAAAAATAGCTGAATTTTCATTCAAAAAAGATTGCAGTTGACGTTTTTATTGCCAAAGATTAATTTAATTCAAAAAGTTTATTTTCTAAGAAAAAGTTGAATTTTGAAACAAATATTCAAATTTACAACTAAAATTATTATTGCTAGGAGGAAGCAACCGCAAAAAAACAGATTGTAGTTCTAAGTCCCTGATTTTTCGCTGACCAATCAAATTCTCTGACTATTTAAAAAATTTGTATTGGCTAGGTTCGTTTTCCACTCACCAGCTTTCTGTTGGGCGTAAAGTGAATTCATGTATATTAAATTACATTAAAATTGTTGCGAGTTATTTGTTTCATTTCTAAATTTCGAAAGATTGAGCACATAAATTAAGGACCCCTACCCCCTTCCGCAAATTGTACCAAAACCTTTTGACCAAGAAGATTCATTTTCTATCAAAAAGAACAATTTTTAAAATCGGTTTTAAAAGAAACGAATTTTTAAGAAAATAGTTAAATATAGTAACATAAACTTTTACAATTCAAGAATCAATCTTGTTCAATTGTATATCACAATTTATTGAAAAAAATTAAGCACTCTCGAAAAAGCTTCCTGACTTGAAAAAAAATTCCCGGGCAATTATAGATTTTCCAGGTTTTCCAAGTAGAGTAGAAACTCTGTTATACACACCTATAAAAATGTGATTAAATGCAAAGCTTTTGCGTGTCGTTTATTTATTATATTAGTATCTAATCAAATATTAAATTCCAAATCTAGTTTACTAATTTAATTCAAATCTATTTTCTTTCATTCATATTTTCCACTGAGTACAGTGCTTTACAATTTGTACAAGTTTTGTTAACACGATTTCTTACTTCTAGTTCAGAACGTGATTGATATAATAACAATTATTAATTAATTAATTAATTAATTAATTGTCTTTTCCACTATATGAACACTTATCAAACGACACTGGACGTTTGAGAATAGTTGGAATTTCGTCGTTTAAGAGTTCATGTAAAGATTTTCCATCATGCCTGTACACCCATTTATTGTTTATGAAATCATAGCGTTTCGGTCCAGATGTCGGAGACGAGAGCCATATTTGTTTGTTTGGAGTTTGCCGATTTATGACGTAAGTACCATAGAGGTCTCCAAACTTCACTGTTAAAACTCCATCCTAGAACATGTTACGTATTATTTAAAGGGTTCCTGATCCAAAAACTTGGTCTACTGTTTTATATTTTAAATTCAAAATTTGTAACGTTAGACTTACGAAAAATCCCTTTTATAAAAATTGAAAAACATTTGCGTTTTTTAATACTCTTTTATGGTCAAATTAAAACTTTCAAATTATATAATAAATTACTGAAAAGATTAAACATATTACATATTAATAAATATTTTGTATTAATAAAATTAATATTCAACAAAAAATAGTATATCCAAAAAATAATAATCTAAAATCATAAACTTTCGATAACCTAAAATTAGTAAACATTTTAGAATGTTTTCGATTCTTTTCACTGGAAATTAGCTATTTTAAACCAAAATCATCATCAAGATTCTCAATTTTCAACCATTTTAAGTTATGCTAGCGTTTTACTCAGCCTCCTATCACCGAGAGTTGAAAATGGCTCATGTGTTGAAAACGGCCATGCGGCGGCGCTAGTAGTAACTTTGTTCTAGTTGTTTTGACTGTTATATTTCTTTTGTCATGTAGAGCCGTTATGAAATCTTAAAAATGTATTTACAATTTTTTTAGGTAAACTGAATTTTTTCAGGGTGTGAAAAAAGTTCTTAAAATTCATAAGAAATTTTTTAATTTTTAAAAAGGCTTTGAAAAATTATAAAACAAAATTTTCTAATTTCGCCATATTACATAATTTTAGGAGATATTTGAGTAAGTATGAGAGATATTCGAAAGTTTTGAAACGATTCAGAAATAATTAAAACTAGTAAACTTTTTTTATAAATTTTGTAAAGTTTCACGAAAATGAAATATATTTTTTCAGGAAGATTTGAAAAATTGTTAAAGAAGAAGCTGATAGATTTTAAGGCAATTTTTAAAACTTTGCAGAATAAATAAAAAATGCAGAACAAATTTGAATAATTTTTAGAAATTAGAAGGCTTAGAAGCTCTGACAAAATAAAAATAAAAAAATAAAAAATTGTCCTTATACTCGTAACAAACGTCTCTAAAATTTGTAAAAATAGTTTATAAGATTTTAAAGCAAAATGTTTCAATTTGGTAAGATTACAAAATAAAAACGAACAAACATCGGGTAAATTCAAGAAATACTCAGTAGCACTGAAAATAATTTCGAAAGTTTGCAAGAGAATAAACAAAATTTTCTTAAAATTGCTGGGAAAATTTAGAAGATAGTGATAGTGTGCCGCTTTTTCCTATATTAAACAAAATAATACGTACGTAACTAAGTCTTATTTACTACTTGACTGTGCTATGAAGAAAAAATTATTTTAAAGGTTTTTTCACACTTATTTGATAATTTTGATGCATTTTTCCTTTGGTACTGCATGATTGTGTAGAACAAAGTTACTGCTAGCGCCGCGGCATGGCCGTTTTCAACTCTCGTGACACATTTTTTGCATTGGGCAATACAGTGGAAGCAGTAAGCACACCCCTGCGTTTTACTCCGCAAATGGGTATTTTAGTTATAAATTGCTAGATTTAAGAAATAAAAAATGGTTTAACTATATATACGTTTTTCCATTTTATACACGTTTTTTACCTGAAATTGATCTTTTTAAACAAAAATCATTGTAATTTGAAGAAGATTCAGAATCTTTTAACAATTTTGCTTTGTGCTAATGATTTTCGTCGGAAATTTTTTATTTTTTAAAATTCGATTTCAAAGAAGATTTTCGACATTTTAACCATTTTTGGCTATGATGACGTTTTACACCAAGGAACGGAAATTTTGGTAAAAAAATCCGTACATTTTTAAAAAGTTAAAAAGTTTGTGTACAATTTAGGTTAAACTAGTAGTTTTTAACATAGATTTAAAAGAAGATTTGCTCTTTTCAACAGTTTCAGATTATATTAACTTTTTCGCAAGATACTGGCTATTTTAAACTAAAATCGTTAAAGTTAGAAGATTTTCAATTCAAAACAATTTTATGTAAGGTTAGTGTTTTTGGTCAGGCGCTATTAGTATTTTCAATAAAAAATTACTCGATTTTAAAGAATATTTACAATTTTTCAACAATTTTAGGTTATGTCAGCGTTTTACTCTGCAAATAGGTAATTTTAATTATAAATTTTTTGATTTCCTGGACAAAAAATTGGCAACTATTAACGTTATTCGGTTATATTAACATTTTATGCCGGATATTCACATTTTTTAACAAAAATCATTAGATATTGAATTTTCTTATTTTTTAAATTTTATTTTACACTGACGATTTAATTCGAAAATTTTGTATTTTTAACCAAAAGTCATTATAATTTAAACAAGATTTTAAATCTTTCAACAATTTTAGTTAATTTTGAAGTTTTATGTCAGAAATTCGTATTTTTTAAAATTATATTTCAATGAAGATTCACAACTTTTCAACAATGTTTGGTTATGTTGCCGCTTTACATGAGAATACGGCACTTTAATACAAAAATTATTAGATTTAAAATATTTAAATAAATGTACAATTTAGGTTAAGATTTATGTTTGTGTGGTTCGCCTGTAATTATTATTTTTAAACAAAAATCATTATACTGAAATCCGTTGATTTTTATTTAAGCCAATAGAATTTACAAGCTTAAACAATTTCTTGTTCTGTTAGCGTTTTTCGACGGAAATAAGACTTTTATTGAAAAATAATTAGATTTCAAACGATTTCTTAAAAATTTAAAGTGACGCTGGCGTGAGACAACCAAAATTGGTATTTTTAAACAAAAATCATTACAATTTAAACAATATTAAAAATCTTTGAACAAACATAGTTAATTCTAAGGTTTTTCGCCAAAAATTTGTATTTATTTTTTTTTTAATTTATCTTTTAAAAAAGATTCACAACTTTTTGAGAATTTTATGTTTTATTGACGTTTTCCACAATAAATCGATATTTTTATCAAAAAATCATTAGATTTCAAAAAATTTAATTTTTTGTACAGTTGTAGGTTATGCTAGCGTTTTTCAATCTAGATTTCAACGATTTCAACTAAGATTTATAGTTTTGGAACAATTTAAGGTAGTTAACTATTTTTTTACATGAAATCGGTTATTTCAAACTAAAATCATTAAATAGCAAGGAAGAATAATTTAAAAAAAAATAATATTTAAACAAATAGTTATAATACAATTTTTAACAACTTCAGTTTATTTTTGTGTTTAACCTGAAATCGGTATTTTTTATTTAAAAAATCATTACAGTTATATACAAAAATTTTGGTTTAAAATAATAAAATTTAGAAGCTTCAAAAATTTCGGATTATTTTAGCGTTTTTCGTTATAAATTTTATTTTCATTTAAAAATCATTAGATTTTGAAGAAGATTCATAAGCTCACATTTTTAAGTTGCATTGGCGCTTTTAAGGGCATGTGATACTTAGAAAATGGTGGACTTTACCAGTTTTAGGTTCCCCCGGCTTTTTTTTCTAGAATAATAAATATTTTGT
Source organism: Belonocnema kinseyi (assembly GCF_010883055.1). Lineage (NCBI taxonomy): Eukaryota > Metazoa > Arthropoda > Insecta > Hymenoptera > Cynipidae > Belonocnema > Belonocnema kinseyi. The sequence continues at coordinate 62,659,604 of NC_046666.1, read as the reverse complement.
CTTAAAAATTTGGGAAATGATAGCGAGCATGCTAACAGACGTCCATACACACTTTTTTTGTAGGTTAATTCAAAAAAGTTTTAATTTAGCAAAATATGATTAATTTGCATAGCGCTTAGGAAATAGTATCGTTTTTTTCAGTGCTAGATTCCCCCGGCTTTTTTCCTAGGATAAGAGATATTTTGTCTTCAAAGTCTGGAAAATGATAGTGAACATGCTAACGGACGTCCCCGCACACTTTTTTTTGTGTTTTTTTTTATCAACAAAAATTTGATATTGCTAACAACGTGCGTGTATATTTCTAGGTTAAGTGTGTTACAATTCACCCGAGCGTTACTTCCAAAGTACACAATATTTTTCAATTTTTGGCCGAAAACTTTAGACTTACAAATAAACATCGTAACTAATCTCCCGGAACTAACCTTGTTTTCAGGCAATCAAAAAAGTTTATTTCATAAATAATTTCCAGATTATCGGACGTAAACGAAGTAACCTCAAAATAATGCATATGCATACAATTTTTATTTAGCAAAATACATTTTTTTGTTATTATCCCTCAAAAAAGAGTCCGGCGACGTCCGTTATGATATTTTATAGCATCTCCGAATTCAGTTTTTAAAAATTTTCATTTTTGTGGAAAAAAGGCTGGGGAAACTGTAAGTATCACATGCCCTTAATCGAATATTGGTATTCCTAAACAAGAATCATTATAATTTCAACAAAAGATTTATAATTTTTTAACGATTTTGGAGCTATTCGTATAAAATTGCAATTTTGAAGCAAAAATGTTGTCTTTGCTTATCTTTTTTTATTATATTGGATAATACATATGATGAAATAACACAGCTTTTGTTTTAATATCAATTTAAAAATCGCATCCAGTTTCAAAAATCAGCAAGGAATTAAAAAATTCAACCTACCCCACAAGACACATCTGCATCATCTAAATGCTCTGCTTTTTCTATAATTTCGTCAAAATATTCTGTCAGAGACTCCAGAGTTTCATTAGATATTTTGTCGAATCCTATAGCACTAAGTTCTCTAGAATCGAAAATGGTACAACCTACTTGAATAAAATATACTATTGTGTCAAATAGAAATTATATAATTTTTTCGAATTAAGCGGTTTTTAAGAACGAAATGCAAAATCATAAATTATATATTAAAAAATGTTCTTTATTATAAGGCTTGTCAGTGAAAGAAATGTGCAAAAGTAGAATACTGTGCATTCTAAATACTTTAGTACAGCAACCTAATGATTTTTAATTAAATGTAAGGGCGCGTTCATTAATTACGTAAGACTCCTTTGAAATCCTGTGAATTTTTTTGAAAATTTTGTAAATCCTTGAAACATTTTTTCCCTTAAAAACTCTTAAAATCGGTTAAAATCCTTGAAATTCCGTTAAATATTTCGAAATCCCTTTTAATCTTTGTAATATCAGAACATTGTACTAAAACCTTTAAAATCCGTGGGAATCTTTCTCAATCTTAAATTTTTTAAATTCATTATTATTAATATTATTATTATACCAATAAGCCAAATCTCTTCCGGGGGTGGCGTAAAATTCACCGAAATCCATTAAAATCCTTGATAATATTCGGAAATCATTAAAAATCTTACACAATCTTCTAAAACAAATGGATAAACTTTAAAATATTTTAAAATCTTTTGAAATCCCATGAAATCATCGGAACCCCGTAAATCTCTCAAAGTCCAAAAAAATTTCTTAAAATCTTAAAAGTCAAGATCAAGCATCTGTAATCGATTGAAACCTTTTGAAATTTGTAATATTTTACGTAATTAATTAACGATCCCTAATTTCTAACTATAAAAAAATCACGAAAGTGGAAATATTATATCTTACTTACTTTAGAAATTTTCTTCTACTTCTGAACATTTATTTCTTGCATTTACATTTCACTCGAAAAACTTTCAAAACGAAGATCGAGAAAATTATATTTCAGTCATTTCAATTATAAATAAAAATTCATAAGTGAACACTTTTCACTTTTTCCATAAATTTCGCAACAGTTTTCGGAGTGGAGGCTATTATATAAGGGGTGGGTCTTGATACTGTTACGGAATATTTTTAACAAATCAATTTTATAGAAAATACATTTATCCAACAAATTTAGTCAGCTCTTAGTAATAATTTGCATGCTTTTATTGAAATGTCAGAATTAGAACTAAATAAATAAATTGATATAATTTGGAATTTTATATCATAATAAGATGTTCTCAAAAACATACACTCAGAGGAAAGTTTTTTTGATTTAAAAAACATTTCTTTCACTCAAAGAAATTTCTTTCGTTCAGTGAAGTGGTTGTTTGTTCCAAGCAACATTTTTCTTCAATTTAAAATGATTTTCTTCATTTTGAAATAATTTTTGATTAAATAAAAATATTTATGTTAAACAAGTGGTTTTTTTAATTCGAACCCAACATTTTGCTGAGGGATTCTGGAATAGTGAATCTTTCCGATGTTTCCAAGTTCGACACTTAAAGATTTTTAACATATTTATAATAGAGAACTTGACAATTTTTTTATTTTTGAAATCAAAAGGCAAGCGTTTTCAATTCTAACTCTTCTAAATTGAAGATACTTCTAATGTAAACCGTAAAAATTGTAGAATTTTTAATTATGAAACTTAGAACTTGCGTCATTTTTAATTCTAAATGTTCAAAGTGAATAACTGTTTATTTTAAAAGATCTACAATTCAAAATTACAATAATTTTGATGGGTTACAAAAGAAAATTCTCGAATATTTAATATATAGAATTAAAGATTATTTACTTTCCACTGTATACATTTTAAAGTTATGTAACTCCGAACGTTTTTTCTTTATTACAGTTTAATCTCTGGTTTCATTCTTAAGAAAGATTTTTCAAGCTAGAGAGAAAAAATTCTACCAAAGTGTTTGGTTTTTAAACAAGAAGTTTTCAACCAAATAAATGAATTTTTTGTCCATAACATTTACTTTTAACAACAAAAAAAAGAAATTTCAACCAACGAAAATTTCATTTAAAATTAGGAATATTCACGAAAAAAAAATTAATTTTTAACCAGGAGATAAATTTTCAAATAAACTGATGGAATATTGAACTGTATTTGTTAAATCTTAAGTTAAAAAAATTAATTTTTAATAAAAAATGTAATATTTGATCTTTTAACATAAAATATTTTAATGTTGAATAAAAAACGAATAAATTCAATAAAAAAGGACGAATTTTCAACAAAGAAAATTTTTTTAGTTAAAATAGAAGAAAAATTGGATCCAAACTGTTGAATTTTTAACCGAGAAGATTAATTTTCTACCAAAAAGAACGGATTTAAAACAAAGTACATGCATTTTCAACCAAATAGTTAATGTTTGAAAATACGTGACATTTACAGACATTTCCAGTTGAGTAGACACACTGTTATATGTATATCGTATTTATATTAAAGAAATACATCTAGTTTTTAACATACTTGTGGCAAATGGAATTAATAAGAAATGTTTACACAATTAAATTGCTTTCAAAAGACAAAAAGTAAATAATTATTTGGAAATGACTTTTATTTTCTAGCCAATTTAAATTTAAATTGCTAATTTTTATTTTACTCTCTTTCAGTAAAAATCGTTCGAACGATTTAAAACTAGTTTAAAAAAAATTTTGCTTCAATACCTAACCTTAAATATAATTGTAATATTTTTATAAATTAAATATATAGTTGTCGAAATAATACTCACTGTTCTGAAGACGTAGGATTTTGAATTTCAGTCGAATATTTGGCTGTTAATTTTTGATATATCGCCGTATTATTATTAAAATACTTTAAAGATTTATCGAAATTCGGCACGATATAACCTCTAATGCAAGATGAATGTGAAAAGAGGATATTCGTTTTAAATTTTCGCCTTACACTTGCCGTCGTGAAATTTGACAAAATTCTATTACCATTTGCAATCCTTGCTACTGAGTTTAGCATTATAAACTTTATTTTGTCTTAATATTGATCAAACAAAGCTTGCGTGATAGATTCAGAGATGTCAATAAACATTATACGTATTTTGCGCAACCATCAACGCGCAACATGTGGGCAGCGTCCAATCACAACCTTCTATCTAGGCGGCTATATTTTAACAGATAAGATTCGAAATTTCAAATTAGGATTTTAAAAAATTAATGTGGAAATTCGATGCATTTTTTTATAAAGGAAGATACTTGTTAGTTTTTCAAGTTTGAAAACTTGCATAACTTATTAGAAATAAAATTAAAAATGCTAACAATTGTAAATAAAATTTAAGAACCATTATTGAAATGGACCAATATCTACAAAACATATATATTATATATGAGACATAGCTATGCTTCAAATTTTTTTGATGTCATAAAAAATACAATAAATGCGACAATTCTTTGTCAATAATTATATTTCACACGCGGAAAAACATCAAATTCAACTGTTTGGTTGAAAGTAAATCTGTTTTGACAGAGGATTCAACTATTAATTTAAAAATTAACTTTTTTGTTGAAAAATCAACTGCTATGTATAAAATTGGTCCTTTTTACTCGAACAACAAATGTTTTTTGTTTGAAAATTCATATTTTTTGGTGGAAAACTTAACTTCTTTGGACAAAAATGCAACTGTTTGGTTGAAAATAGATCTGCTTTGGTTCAGAATTAAACCATTTTATTGAAATTCGTCTTTTTGAGTGAATTCTACTTTTTTTGTTTGATATAAAGTACATTTAAATTTATATTTCTCTTTAAAAATTAGTTTTTTTATTGAAAATTAATTTTTTAACCGAAAATGTAACTGTTCCATTTTTTTTTTAAATTCATTTTTTTATAGAAATTTAATTTTCATGGTTGAAATTTGACATGTGGAGTTAAAAATTAAACTATTTTGTGGAGAATGATCTTTTTCTGTAGAAATTTAATTTTCCTGGCTGGCCATTCATCTGTTTTGTTAAAAAATTATTTTATTTTCTTGAAAATAAATTTATTTTACTGAAAATTTAACTTCTCTTTACAAATTTATTTCTGTGGTTGAAAATTTAAATATTTTGTTGAAAATGTATTTTTTTTATTTGAAAATTCCTGTTGTTGAAAATTTCCTCTTTTTAGTTGAAAATTTATTTTTTTTAACTGAAAATTTAACTGGTCTATTTAAACCTAAAAATGTATCTATATCAACAACGAATTTGGTTAAAATTTCATTTTTTTTTAAAGTAATCGTATTAGTTAAAACATCATACTTTTAACTAAAAACTCATTTCTTTGGTTGAAAATTTAACTTTTTTTATTTATTTTTTTGTTGTTAAAAATGTATTTTTCTAACTGAAAATTAAATGTTCTGTTTTTTACTGAAAATTTATTTTTCCAACTGAAAATTAAATATAATATTTTTTATTGAAAATTTATTTTTCTAACTGAATATTAAAAATTCTATTTTTATGTTAAAAATGCATTTTTTACTGGAAATTATATATTTCATTTTTTGTTAAAATTTTTTCTTTTTCAGTTGAAAATACATATATTCATTTTCATAAAAAGTTATATTTTTTACAAAATTAATCGTCTCGATTGAAAATTAATTTTTTAATAAAAAATTCATTTCATTTGATTAAATATCACAACTGTATTGTTAAAAATAAATCTGTTTTTGGTTAAGGATTCAAGCATTTTGTTGAAAAATTATTTTTTTTCAATTACTTTTTTTTACTGAAAATTAAATTATTTCTATTCAAGATTCATCATATAAGTAACAATTTTGTTCAAAATACATTTAAAAAAATTAATCTTGTGGAATGAAAACTACATCAGTTAAAGATTCAGCATATAAACATGGTACAAAATTCATTTTTTTGGTTGAAAATCAACTTTATATTTTCCGGTGAAAAAATCGACTGGTTTGTATTAAATTCAACCAAATTGCTTACAAAATTTGTTATTTATTTTGAATAAAAATCGTTTTCGGTTCAAAACTCAATTATTTTTTAAAAATATGTTTTAGTTTAAAATGCAACTATTCGGAACTTTCTAAATTCTAATCAGTACTTTTCCCGAATAAAAATGTTTCGACTTGAGTTCGACTTGAATTGCCCCCAATCAAGACATGATGAAGTCGAGAAGTTCAACTTGAGCACGTCTCAATTTTGAGACGGAGCCAGACTTCAATGTATTTCTTGGAGACAAGTTTTTATGCCTTGAAGACATAAATTTATCTCTTGCGTCGTATTTTTATGACTACAACAGGTGCGGTTTATAACTTCGAGCGTATACCTGACCTAACAAAAAGGGTATTTCTAACGGTCATAAAAGCTAATATTTGTTAATGGTTAAACAATCTTGTATATTTTTTGATACAATATATACCGAAAATGTTGTTTGTTTTTACGTATTTCCATCGGCTTAAAAGGTCCTTCTAGAAATTTACCATTTTTATTTTTTTGAAGTAAACTTTTAAAGGATATACTCGTTCAGAGTAAACGCCGTTTTACCTGTAGTGGCCATAAAATTAAGACAAAGGCCTATGTCTCGACTCAGCTTTGAGACGCAGCCAGACATCGATGTCTTGGAGACGAACTCAAGACATAACCAAGTCGAACTCAAGTCGAAGAATTTTTACTCGGGTTTTTACTAATGTCAGCTGCTGACTGGATTCTTGCTATTAATCAGCTATTTTCACTGATAAATGTTTTTCAGTTGATTTGGTTGGAAATAAATTTCTATCAGTTAAAAATACAACTGTTTTGTTCCCTATCGATTTGACTCAGTAATTTTTTTAAATAATGTCATTTAGTGACTGAATTCTAGCTGGAAATGAGCTAATTTTTTGTAATAAATGAATAAAACTTGCTAATTTATCCTTGAAAAATAACTGATTCAGCTAGAATTCAATTACTGATTGAAATTGGTTAATTTTTTAACTTCTTACAATCTACAGCTTTGAAAATTAATCTGTTTTAGTTGAGGGTTTAACTATTTTGTTGAAACATTATCTCTTTTGTTTGAAAATAAAACTATATTATTATAAATTCAACTATCCTCTTAAAATATATTAACTTCCGATATAAGAATTCCGGTTTACGATGTTCGTAGAATTGATATCCTCGAAAGTTTCGGGATGAGGGAAGCCGCCCCACCGAGAGAAGCGGTGCTCAGTCAAGCGTGACATACAGAATAAGTGCCGCACTCTCAATGCATTAAGTTGCATCAGGTTGCCTCATGCGATATGTCGAAAGATTTATAATTTGATATTATAAATACAGAATATAGAAATTATACAAAATTTACAAGTTTAATTATTTAATTTTTATCTTGCAAAAGATAGTTTAAAACAATCCTCTCGGTTTCGAATTATATTGTCATTTTAATCACGCTCCTGTATGGATATATACATATACAAAAGAGATGTTTACTCAGAAGACCAGTCCAGCTCTTTCCAGTTTCGCTCTTCGATCGTTCAAATGAGCATCAATTTTTTCTAAAACTTTTTTCATAATTTTTTTCTCGCATCGATAAACGGTTATTACGAAATGCAACGTATCCATAATCACATTATATCAAACATGTTATTAATAATTGTCTTGTTTATTAAATTACACGGTAACGAAATTGTGGCAGAATCTTGGAATACAACAGAACCCGAAATTGAAAGATTTAAACCTTGGAGACTTTATGTTCCCATACCTGGTAATTAAAATAATTTTTCAATTCTAATATTTCCATAGGCGACTAAGAAAACAAAAATATGTAGGACAAAAGTACAGTCCTATTTCATTCATTTATATTCTAAAAAAATTGTATTAATTTCTAATGAAATTTGAGGGAATTTCCCGTGTGGAAAATTCTGTCTAATCTAGACGGTCTTTTCGGGCCCTAATCGGGTGCTGGCTAGCCTAAGAGGTAAAAAGATGTAAATGTCTCATTCAAATGCTTTTTTTACATTTATAAAAAGTGCCAATCTGTGTAAAATTTTCAAAAATGAAAAATGAGTTCTAGAAAAATAATTTTTTTTTCATAATCTAGTCGGCCATTGCGGGCCCCAATTGCCCGAGTAAAAATGTTTCGACTTGAGTTCGACTTGAATTTCCCCCAATCAAGACATGCTGAAGTCGAACAGGTCGACTTGTGCATGTCAGTTTGTAGATGGATCCAGACTTCAATTTATGTCTTGGAGACAAGTTTATATGAATTGAAGACATAAAATTATCTCTTGAGTCACATTTTTATGACTCTAAAATAAAGAATCTTGTATCTTCTTATACAATATATAGTATATATACGATATATATAAATTGGGGAAATCGGAAAAGGTAATGGGCTAGTCGGATTCGGGACAGCTAGCCAAGGTAATGAAAAATATTGGACAAGACATCCCGAAATTCTAGACGACAATGCACCTCATTAAATCAACTATATTGAAATGCTGTTAAATTTCTCAATTTTAATATTTTGCTGTTCAAATTGTTTATATATGACTTTTATAATTCATAAATTATTATTTTAAATGTTTATGAATAGCTTGGTCCCAATAGTAACGAAAAACAATTTATGTAATTACTTATATAATTATTTTTTTTATTTTTATATTAAATATATTATTATTTATCATACATAATTTTAAAAATATTTACCTACCAGTTAAGCGATTCGACCAATAATTTTCTTTTTTTTTAATTTTTAACTAGTGAAGCGAGAGGTAAAATGCGACGAAAGTATAACTACAGTAAGTAATGAAAAAATGGAGTGTACAAATCAAATTATCTTTGAGGAGACGTTTAACAATCTAAACGAATCGATTTGGACTCGAGAAATCAAAATACCACAGGAGCCAGTGAGTTTATTAAATTTTAGTTAGTTAATATTTCTATTTGAAAATAAAAATATTTTCGATATTTGCAATTAGAATTTTTTAAATTATTTATAATAATATAGAAATAAAATATTTCAAACTACACTCCATCAGAAAAATATTTTTGAATAAAATTATATTATTGTAAAATAAAATACTCGTCAAATATTTCTTTTAATTAAAGGATTTTGAATTTTGCGTTTATCGCAATGACGGAAATGATGACGGAATTGTAACAGTAAATGAAAATTCTTTACGGATTACCCCACGAATTCTAGAAGAAGCTTATGGAGATAATTCTGTCTATATTGGAAAAATGGTCCTCGCTAAGTAAGTAATGTTCAATAGAAATTAATTAAATGAACATTATTTTATTAGAGCTGTCCCAAAATACATAGAAATTTTTTTCTCGAATTTGCATGCATATCGCCTAAAAATTTGTTAATATCCATACAAAAATCAATGAGTTTTCATATTTCCCATAAGGAAAAAATACATTTTTGTAAATTTGATTCAGAATCGTCAATATTAGGTAAATTGAGTTGAAAATCAATATTTCGCCACTCCCATAAGTCTGTTTTATAGGGTCTCTAAAAAACCCCCGAATGTAAAAATTAGGATTTTCGAGTTTCTAGCGCTAGTAATAATTTTCTTGTGTTTAAAAAAAATTAAAAATTGATTCTAGTACATAAATTACTACTTTCTTGTGATAATTATATGTTTGCATAAATAATTTGAACAATTAATTATTGTTTTTAGCTATGTTTTCTTAGAATAGTTAAAAAATCGCCGTTTTTCCTAATTTTTCAACTTATTTTCAACTTTTCAGTTAAAGCGAGACAATAGTCAATTACATTCAATGAAAATAATTTTTTAAACAATTTACTATTTATAACCATATTCTCTTATAATAATACTAGAAACATAAAGCTTTTTCCCAAATTTTCGTCCATTTATCAATTATAGTGAGGTAATAATTATTTTATTCTAACAAACATAATTTTTTAAGACAATTTATTATTATTCATAATAATATTCTCTTTGAATAATCCTCGAAGGTTCCGATTTTTTTTATGAAATTTTCCAATTCTTCTCATCTTTTCAAGTAGAATGAGGTAATCATGAATTCACGTTAACAAACATAATTGTTTAAACAATGTATTATTCTTTAAATCTATATTCACTTAGAATAATCACAGATATTTGTAGTTTTTCGGAAATTTGCCCCTTTTTGACAATTCTCACTTAGTGAAGTAACAGTTAATACAAGTTATCAAACATGATTGTATAAGCAATTTATCAAATGTCAATTCTCCTTAAAGTAGTTTCTGGCATCCAATTTTGTAAAATTAATATTAATTTTAATTCTTTTTTCGTGAATAAAAATTCAAAGGAGAGCTGAAAATTTTAGAATAACCGCAACTTTTCAGCATTTCTTTAAGAAAAAAAGTTATATATCATAATAAATTGTTTAAACAATTATGCTTCATTAAATATAAACACACTCTAAATCAAAGGTATAGACAACAATTTTTAAATTTCAGAAAATCTGGAACTATCAAGTATTACTATAGAAGATAGTTATAAACAATAATAATTTGTTTCAAAAATTATGTTGATTAAATTGCAAGAATTATTAACTCGCCCTGAGTGAAAAGTTGAAAATTTTTTTAAAAAATCGCCACTTTCTAACATTATTTAAAGAGAATACTATTCAAAATAATAATACATTGTTTAAACAATAATTCTTCTCCATTTTAATTACCTATTACCTTACTTCGATTGAAAAGGTTAACAAAAGTGGAAAATTTTAGAAACAAACTGCAACTCTTTCAATAATAAATTGCTTAAACAATTTATATAAACATTTATCCATTAAAAAGTAGGATTTCAGGTATCAGAAACAGTTTTTATTTAGAATATCCGCAAAAAAGTACTAATTAGCGCCAAAAACTCACAAAACCCAATTTTTCACATATGTGTTTTTTCTGGGAACCTATTAAACAGACCTATAAGGGTGATCTTCAAAAATTAATTATTTAATAGCATTCTATAGCTAACTGCGAAGAGAAATGTTAAGTTACAACTCGATTCACCTAATATATATATATATATATATATATATATACAAAATTTCTTTATTAATAGTAACAAACAAAAATCCCTGCAAATTTTATATTAATAATAGTAACAAATTTATTGTTAAATGAATTTCCCATTGAATAATATTTTTTACGCATCATTAAAATTTTCCTTTTAGCTGTAGCAGTAATGTTTTTGAAGAATGTCAAAGGGATGCTACTGCGTTTCATATTTTACAGCCCGTCATTTCTAGTCGCTTGATAACAAAAAATTCCTTCAATTTCCGATATGGGAAAATAGAAATCAATGCTAAATTTCCTCAGGGTGACTGGATATTTCCAGGTAAGAAATGAGAAATCACCAAATATTATACCGAAAACAATAATTTATATTTAAATAAGTTACAATAAATAAGTTAAATTTTATTTTATTTTTATAGAATCTCAGAACTCACATCCCAAAATACTCTCAATATAGAGCAAATAGGGTGATTTGTCACGAAAATAGAGGAATAAATTCTTTTAAATAAACTTAATGAAGATACCATATTAAATTCAATATAAAACTTTTTAAATAAGATGACTCTTTAAAAAAACAGTTGAATTTTTAACTAAATAATTAAATTTTCAAAAAAGAATTGTATTTTGAATTTAAAAAAGCAAGTTTCAACAAAAAATGGAAAAGTTACATTGTAGTTAAAAAATTATTTTTTAAAGAAAACAGACGAGTTTTCAACAAAGTAAATCAATTTTCAACCAAAGAGATGAATCTCCAACCAAAAGAATGAATTTTTTAATCGAATAGTTTAATATATAACTAATTATAGATGAATTTGTAAGTTTGCAACAACAAAAGATGAATTTTAAACGAAAAATTGTATAATTTATACTTCACCAAAAAAATATTTTCATTATAAATCAAAAACCGTTTAATCCAAGCAAAAAGGACGAATTTTCCACCAAATATATAAATTTTTAACCAAAGGTGAATTTTCAACGGAACAGTTCAATTAAATAAAAAAAAGCGGAATTTTTAATAAAATGATTCAATTTTTAATCAAAGAAAAGCATAATAAACCAAAAGAATGAATTTTCAATCAATAGTTCAACTTTGACCTTTGCAGTAGAATTTCCAATTAAACAAGATCAGTTTTCAACTGAAAATTGAATTTTTACATTATCATTTAATAACATTCATTATAAAAAAGTGTTTTCAGCAATATAGAAAAACTTTTAACCGAAGAGATTAATCTTTAATTAGAAGAATGAATTTTGAATAAAATAGTCCAACTTTTACCCAAGTAATTAAATTTGTAACGAAAACAGATGAATCCTAACGAAAAATGTAATAGTTGATATTGCAAACAAAAAAGAATTTAATTGTAAATCAAAAACATGTTAATTTAACCAAAAATACGAATATTCAATAAAATAGTTTAATTTTTAACCAAAGATATGAATCTCTAGTCAGAAGAATGAATTTTTAAGCAAATAGTTCAACTTTTACAACTCTTACTTACAACCAAAAACGAATTTAATTTAAAATTAAAAACAGTTGAATTCAACCAAAAAGACGTATTTTCAACAAAATAATTTAATATTTAACCAAAGAGATTATTTTTCAACTAAAATGACGAATCTTTAACTGAAATATTGGAATTTTCAGTTGAAAAATTAATTTTCAACTAAGAAAGGTTATAAATTTAAATCAAGAACAGTTGAATTCTACCAAAAAGGCTTGTTTAAAAAAAAACACTTAAATTTTCAACCAAAGAGATGAATTTTCAGCTAAAATACTGAATCTTGAATCTTCAACTGGAATAGTTGAATTTTCATTTGAAAAATTAATTTTCAACCAAAAAAATTTAATTTTAAATCAAGATTAGTTGAGTTCAACCAAAAAAGATGACATGTCAACAAAATAATTGAAACCTCAACGAAACCAGACTAATTTTCTACCGAGCAGTTTCATTTTTATCAAAAAAATATCAAATTTATACAAAAAGAGATTAAGTTTTGAAAAAACGAACAGCTTTGTAAAAGAACTTTTTGACAAAATAATGAAACAAAAAAGGAGGAATTCTCAATCAAAAATATAATAGTGTAATTTTCAATCAAAGGAGTTAACTTTTAATCACATATAGTAGAATTTTCATATTGGGTTTGTAAACTACATTTAAAAAATTTTTTTTAACAGTTTAAATCAGAGAAAATGGTTGTTCATAATTACATTATGAAATATAATAAGGAATTTTCTTAATTCATTGAAATTAAAATTAAATTAAATTTCAGAAATGTATTTGCTTCCTCGATACGAAAGCAAAGATGACAAATATGCATTTGCAAAAGTGAATTTAGGAGTGGCCCGAGGTAACGAAAGATTGTATAATGAAGACAACTTCTCTGAGGAATTCGGCGGTAAACTTTTGGAATATGGAATACGGTTTGGAATATCTGAAAAATTACAACATAAAAATGTCACGAAATTTAAACGTAATGGTCCATGGACAACGGATTTTCATAAATACACAACCATCTGGTCTGAAGATGGATTTTCGTTCTTTGTCGATAGCACAGAAGTTGGGTTTCTTCGTTTTGAAGATTTTGATCAGTTCTCTACAAGGAATGGAAGAGTCGCTCCATTTGATCAAGAGGTGATTTAATATTTTTTAAATCATTTAAAAAAGTCATTTTCATTCTTAACAATTTTTGTTTTTACCTTCATCGTAAAACTTTTGGATAAAATTTATTAGGGTAAGTTCTTTAGAAAAAAATTAATTTCACAGATTTAAATTTACACTGAAAATATTCCAGTTTAACAAAAGTAATAAAAACTAAACCAATCGATATATTTTGTATTACTTCGATGGGTTCTACGAAGAATAGGCTATCTTTTTGTTACTGTTAAGAATTAGGCTAAATTCATTCAGTTAAGTTTCCAGGAGAAATAAATAACCTATTAATTTTCGAAACATTTCATACGAATTCAAAACTTCTGTATTTTGTATTACCATTTGTAATGTAATTTAGGCTCCTATAACTTTTAAAACAAGGAATTTTAAAAGATTCTTTTTAACACTTCTACGTGTTTATAAATTTCATACAAAATCAAATGAAGATAGCCTATTTTTCGTAGAACTTATCGATTTATTCATTTTTGTATTCTAATTAGATAGCTTTTCGACCTCAGGAAGATAACTTATGGGTCGTTCAAAAACAATTATTAACAATTATACACATTTTTTGAAATGCTTGGAAAACTAAAAATCAGCGGGTTTATTTTGAAAGTTTAGCATATAAATACAGACGCTTGAAATGTAAACTGAATTAACATAATCTAATTTTAAAAATATTTTTTCCGTTGAAAGTTAATTTCTAAATAACTGAAAATTTAACTAATCCTTTTTTGTCTGAAAATTGATAGCTCTTAGTTAGAAATTAAATGAACTAATTTTTCATTGAAAATTCAGTTTTTTGTTTTTGTTCGATCTTTTATTTGTTGAAAACTCAAATACTTGGTTGAAAGTTGAACTTCTTTCTTAAACATTCATTTAGTTTTTGAGGATTGTACTACTTTTTTGTTATTAAGTAATTTTTAACTGAGAAAATTCAACTAATCAATTTTTTGCCGAAAATTGATTGTTGTTAGTTAAAAATTAAACCAATAAATTTTTTATCGAGAACTTATGTTTTTTGTTTAACAATTCAGCTAATTGTTTGAAATTTGAACAACTTTGTTAAAAATTCATTTCATCGATTGAAAATCTATCTCTTTAGTTGCAAATTTAACTATTTTGTTGAAAATTTCTTTTTCTGGGTTCACAATTTGTTATGTGAAAATTCAACAATTAAAAAGAATCTTTTCTGTTTCAAAATTCAACTTTTTTGTTGAGAATTCATTTTTTTTTTGTTAAATTTGACTATTTTTCACTTTAAATAAAAATCTTTTTTGTTTGAAATACCAGCAATTATATTTTTCGTTCAGGATTAAACTATTTTGTTTAAAGTTCGTTTTTTTGTTTGTTTTTAAATTAATTCTTTTGCTGAAAATTCAAATAATTCATTTTTGGCTGAAAATTGATCGTTTTTAGTTTAAAATTAAACTATTATATGTTTCATTAAGAATTTATTTTTATCGGTTAAAAATTCGTACATATTTGTTTGAAAATTATTTTTTTTTTCACTGAATTGTATTTCACTGATCTAAAAAAAATTTTTATTGAGTTATGACTATTAGAACTTTTAAAGTTGGTGACACAGTTTATAAAAAACGTACATTTTTACTTTAAAATATTGCGGTATCCAAACGATTAGATATATTTCACTTTTTTGATTCTGATATATCTCTTTGTTCAATTTCGAAATCTGCTAGAAAATTAAATATAATAAAAATTGGACAAATGGGCAACGTTTTCTTTTTTCTAGAAATAGTAAAAATCAATTTTCTTAAAAGGGCCATCGTTTTCTTTTTTCTTGATTTTTTAGAGTTGTTGCTAATATGGTGCATATATTACATAAGAAAATTACATTGTGCCCACGTCTTGAAGAAAAGAAAATTGGATTTCTTTTTATGCAAATTGAAAATTATCATTTTTTTGCAATAGCGAGACAAAATACCAAAAAAGTCAAAAAAAGCAAAGTTCTTTTAATCGAAAACTTCTTTAAAAAGTCTGATAGCCAACTGAAAATTTAACTATTCTGTTTTTAGTTGAAAATTGACCGTTTTTTAGTTTGACACAAGACTATTTGGCCTCGAAATTCAACTCCTTTATTGAAAATTGATTTTTTTGGATAAAATTGACTCTTTTTTTATTTAAAATTAAAATCATTTTTGGTTGAACGTCTTTGTTAAAAATTCATTTTTTTTTGTTTAAGATTCGTAATTTTCATTGAAAATTCAACTATTGTGTTAGAAATGTTATTATTCTGTTGAAAACTTAACTGTTTTGTTGAATATTATATATTTTCTTCTAGACAATTTGTCCTGTTTGATTGAAAATTGTGTCTTTTAAACAATTCATCTTTTTGGCTTGAAAGTTTAACTACTTGCCTATAAACCCGAGTAAAAATGCTTCGACTTGTGTTCGACTTGATTATGTCTTGAGTTAGTCTCCAAGACATCGATGCTTGGCTGCGTCTCAAAACTGAGTCGAAACATAGGCCTTCGTCTTAATTTTATGGCCACGGCAGGTAAAACGGCGTTTACTTGTCTTGAGTCGAGCCTTGTCTTGGCTAAGACGACGTTTACTTGACTCAAGACGAGCCTTGCCTTGGCTGAGATTATCCAACCTTTTTTGGCTCATAAATGAGATTAAAACTTGATGAATGAAAAATTTGTAATTATTAAATTAGTTGTTTTTAATTTAAAAATCTTCTTCAAAATAGTAAAAATTCTAACTTTCCAGAAGGATCTTCTAAGCCGTTAATATTACGTGAAAACAAACAACATTTTCGGTATCGTCGTCAAAGAAGTATAATACAAATAAT